>NC_084485.1:118846837-119109337 GCF_030035675.1 Rhineura floridana | reverse complement strand
TCTCTCATCCCTTAGCCATGCTTTTTTAGCTCTCCCTTGCCTCTTTAAAAAGCCACAGATATGATCTAACTATAAAATTATATAAAGATGCTTTAGAGCACATACAGAGTATCCTTTCCTCACCACTGAGCAACTATAGTGGCCTCTTCCTAAACACACTGACCTAAGGAGTTGCCCTGGGCTCCTGCAGGAAAGAAGGACAGGATGATGATGATGATGATGATGATGATGATAATAATAATAATCTCTCCTTAATGATCGGCCATCTTGGCTGTGACTGAAGGGAGAAGCATCTGGAGTAGGGTTGCCAGGTTCCTGGCCTGAGACTGATCCTGTATCTTTAGGAGGAGAGAAAGTCAGCCAAGTGCAGGTGTTCTTGCAACACTGTAATGAGAAAAACCACAAGATGGAATTCTCCCTTCCCCCTGCACAACTTTTAAAGATACAGAAGACCTCTTGGAGGCTGGGCCTGGCAACCAAGAGGTCTTCTGTATCTTTAAAAGTTGTGCAGGGGGAAGGGAGAATTCCATCTTGTGGTTTTTCTCATTACAGCGTTGCAAGAACACCTGCACTTGGCTGACTTTCTCTTCTCCTAAAGTCACAGGATCAGCCTCAGGCCAGGAATGTGGCAACCCTAATCTGGAGAGCACAAGGTTAGTGAAGACTAAAGCTGGACATGGTAGTAAGATGAGATATAAGAGTGGGCATGGGATGAACGCTACTGGGATTCACTTCAAAGTCAAAGGCCTGAAAGGGGCCCCAGCTGTCTTTTGTGGAGTTAGCTGCATATGCACAAGAGCCACTGGGCAGCATATTGCCAGGAGTCTTGACTGAGCAAAGTCAGTTATTTTACCTCATCATGTTCTCCAAGAGAGAATGGGAAGCAGCATAATCGCTGACAAGTAAAGTGGCGTTGTGTCAGAGAAAAATCTCCTGTTTGAAGAGTTTTAGAGGATAGTGCTCTATTTGAAGGAGTTGGGAGTCTTCTGTTTAAAGAGCAGTTAAGTCCATCTGCACTATACATTTAAAGGAGTATCATAACAATTTAAACATTCATGGCTTTCCCCAAAGCATCCTGGGAAGTGTAGTTTGTTAAAGGTGTCGAGAGTTGTTAGGAGACCCCTATTCTCACAGAGCTACAGTTGTGAGAGTTCCCTGGGAAGAGGAACTGACTGTCTGCAATTTGTGGCTCTGTGAGGGGAATAGCTGTTTAAAGTGGTATGATAATGCTTTAAATGTAGAGTGCAGATAGAGCCCAAATCTGGTTTAAAGATAAAGAACTGTAAAAGGAAAGAGCAGGGGCTTGAAGTCCACAGTTAGCACCTGGAGACCAGACTGAGCTATGATGTGATGTATTGCAACTCTACTTATATGATGTTTATTATTTCTAAATTTGCTTCTATTCATATAAATCAGCATATGCAAATTGTATGCAAATCTGCACACTCTTTATACATCTTTGCTGATGCATAAGTGACCATCCTACCAACATGAGGATGGTGGTTCAGTTGTCTTGGCATATGTAGGCTACAACGTTCACTATTTAAACATGTTTGTGTTCACGTATTCCTTTTCTGGTTTTGCCCCTCATCAGAAAAGAAAAGATGTGGTGTTTGCTGCATATGCACAGAAGACCCACTAGGTGGCATTTGTGCAGGGAGGCTTAACTGTTTCCACTGGGAACTAAAAGCTGCTGCGTGTCACAGGGAGCTCAGGCTCTCTGTGAACAGCACTGTACTGTACTGCTACTAGCTATGGTGGTCGTTTTATTGTTATTTGTTTATTAAATTTATATCCTGCCTTCTTTCCAGAAGTTAAACAGCTCTGTCTCTCTGCATCTCCTATATAAATGCATAAACTATATAATAATAGCTACAAATAAACTAAATAAAAAAACTTTATTTTGAAATAAGTAATTGGAACTTACTTTCAGGCAAGTGCTTAGAATCACAGTCTTACAAGAAATTCCTAAGCATGTTTACTCAGAGGAAAGTTCCACTGAACTTGGTTTACTTCCTTGTAAGCATGCTTAGGATTTTAGCTTAAGAGTCTGATCCTGTGCAGAGTTCTGCAGGGTGAAACTCACTGGACTTGCTCATTCCCAAGGATGCAATCCATACTCTGTGGAATGACTGAGCCACTGCCCTATCTGCAGCCCTACTATTCTCGCCAGCCACAGCAGAAGCTGGGGAGGTGTAGGACAACTGGTCCTGATCCCTGCACCAGCTGCAGGCTGGTGCAGAGATCAGGTCCAGATGAGGCCCAATGCCAGCCACCAATGGCACTGAGACCAGCTCAGGATCCAGTGGATCCCATGCTGGTTTTGCCCCACCCGTTCCCTGCCATTGAAACACTCCATTTGGGAGCTTTTCATTGGATGGGATGCAACCAGTGGCTTGCTGGAGGCCAGTTCAGATGGCAGGGCCAAGTGGAGAGATGCCTCTGCTTAATGCAACCCCCCACCCACACAGGCCCATCTGCACTATCCATTTAAAGCACTATTATACCACTTTAAACAGTCTCTTCCCAAAGAATCTTAGAAACCGTAGTTTGTAAAGGCTACTGAGAGTTGCTAGGAAACCCCTATTACCCTCACAGAGCTACAATTCCCAGACTTCCCTGGGAAGAGTGATTGATCATTAGGGATGGGGTTCACTGCATGGTTCCGATCTGCTTGCATTCCGACAGTCCGTTGTTTGATCCTGATCCACCCTTTTTTTGTTCCCACTTGCTCTTGTACTTGCCAATTTGATCTGCTGTGTACATTTTGGGGTGATTCGGTCTGCAGTTTATTATTTTTTTAGTGGCCAAAATTTCATAGTTATCAACGTAGATACTTGTGTAAATGATGACAGTATTTGATGTGGGTTTTTGGTGGCAGGAAAAATATTGCATAATTTTTAGGTAGCTTACATGAATGATCACAGTGTTCCATGTGTTTTTTTGGTGGCGGGAAAACAGTCATCATAACTGTAGTTATGAATGCAGTAGCTGTGATTACGAACATAACTCAACGTAAAATAGAGGGGGTAAGTTTGAAAGAATAAATTCTTGCCGATTTGCAGCCTCAGCCACAAAATCCATCCAACTACAGCCGCAGCCCGCAGCAAAAAATAGGTGCTGGTCCGAAAGGATGGTGAATTATTGAATTCAGCTGGAATCCAGTGCCCGGTGCGATTTAGGGGATATTATCCCCCATCCCTACTGATCATTAAACTACTCTGGGGATTGTAGCTCTGTGAGGAGAATAGGGGTCAACTAACAACTCTCTGCACCCTTAACAAACTATAATTCCCAGGATTCTTTGGGAAAACCATGACTGTTTAAAGTGGTATGATACTGCTTTAAATGTATAGTACAGATGGGGCCACACAGCCTGGCATAGGGGGGTAGATACCTCTGTAGCTCTCAGGCCACAAGGCAGGATTTCATTTGATTCTCCTATACTGTCTTACTGCCATCATTCTCATATATATCCTGACAAAATAGTATGAGGTTCCCCCCGCCTTTTTTTTCTTCATAGGAACAGGAAATGTTCATGTGAGCTAATTCTAAAACAGATTTTTCAGATTACAAAGCACTCCTGATACTGTTTTTCTAAAAAGAATTATGGGTTATATCCAACACTGGGGTGGGGGTGGTCCTGCCGCAGATTTGGGGAAGCACAGGGAGCTGCAGGGGGAGGGGGGAAAGGTGAAGTCCTGTTGCACAAGCATAAATCCACTCCTGCAGTATTCGATTCTGCCCTATATATTTCAAAAATAATTTTAAAAAAAGATCTGTCACAATTTTCTAAGATTAAAATGGATAAATAATGAAAATATGGCAATAGTTATACTATGCTTTCCCCCCTTTCCAGGTCATTCCTATGTTAACCTTTGCAACACAAAAATGATGACTGGGCATGCACCTCATATTAAAAATGCTGTGAGTTTCTCTCTTAATAAAAAAAAGAACACCCAGGTCATATTTTCCTTCTGATTTTGTCTGAGTTAGATTGCACATGTTCTAGTATGTGTCTGGGGCTTATACGAAATTATGTTTACAAATGGAAAGCAAATATAAGGACATGAGAAATGAGGCATGCAGTTTAAAACCAGGCCGGGGAGGAGGGAGAAATCAGCAAAAAGGAACTGGAGATGCAAGCTTTCTTGGGAATTTCAATCCTCAGGAGAAAGCCGCTGCCATCATGTTCAATAGAAAAAGGGCAGTGCTACCTTCAGGATGCATAGGTAACCCCCTTTTTTTAAGAAAAAAAACACCCTTAGCACAAGTGGTGGTGTTGCTGCTGCTGCTGCTGATAATAACAATAAATTGTATTTATTGATCACTTTATATAAAAATGCCTCAAAGTGACTTACAATAGTGTAAAATAAAAAACAGTTAAAAACCAGATAGCAAGACAAAAACAAAATACAATACCCAAATTCCCAAAGTTCTCATCCAGTCTACTATATAATTTGGAAAGTTGTTTGCTATGCGTTTCAGCAACTCCTATGATATCGTAACCAAAATTTTCATGATAGTTCCTGAGGAGCAGATTTTTGTCTATGTTTGGATATAAATGGATGCCATTTTGAATCAAGATGGCAGACTGTATCTTTTAAAACTGCATTCATTTTCTCCGTTGATTTGAAAACTGCAGTGATTTTTTTGGTTTCTTAGAATTCCCAAACTATGCCAGGTAGTAAGTTGCTAATAATACTATAAAAAGGAGAAATCCTACTTCACTCTCATCTTCTCCTGTTTGGCTTTTGCATTCAGGGGAGCTTCAGTAAGCAAGTGGTGGTGGTACCCTCAGAGTAGGCCCAAGAGGCACCAGCAAATGGATGTCAATGAGGAAGCCACCAAGGCTAGAGATGCCAATTAGTTATTTATATATTCAACATCATTTCTATCCCACCTTTAAGCTTTAATATGAGGTGTTAAATATAGATTCAAAGCAATCCGAAGTACAAAAATTATGAAAGAAAAAACCAAACAATATTCAACACACACTCACAAAATATACAATAGTACAGCAGATAATAAAAACAGGCTGAGAAATAGTGATGTGTTGAAAAGTTCTCCTGTTGTTCTTTTTAACAATTTTCTTCAATTAATGAGAAAAGAAATTGCATTCAAAACATTCAGTGAAAACCTCATTGGTTGGGTGCCGTGCATTTATTGCATTTCCCTTACTTTTGAGGGGGCCAAAAGGTGTTTGTATATCCTTTCTTGTATTCTACAAGTGGGGTTCCCAAACTGTGGTCCGTGGACCACCAGTGATCCACAAGCTTCATTCAAGTGGTCCACAGTCTGTCAGGACAGCTGGAGCAGCGGTTGTCAACAGCAGGTGTAGCCCATTAAACCTTTGTGTTGATTTTTAATTGTAATTTAGTGGCTTCTTTGATTTCTTATATTATATTTTATTATTTATTAATATTATTATATTTTATATTGTATGATGTGGGATTTAAATTGTAATCCAATAAAATGCAATATAAGAAATAAAAGAAGCAATAGACAGACAATGAAAATCACACCGCATGTAGCCCACGGCATTACAATTGCTTCAACAAACAGAAAAGTAACTGTGGTTCACCACAACTCTTAGCAATTTTCAAGTGGTCGAAGGGAGAAATAGGTGTGGGAGCCACTGTGCAACAAAATGTCTCTCCAGTGGCCTGCACTCTGCAGCCTTCCTGGGTACTTGTGCTTTCTGAAAATCCCCTTATATTCTTCGCTGGGCTTTCCTGTAAGTATGGGAAGGTGGGAGATTGACTATTGTATGCCTGATAACTGTTGATTTGATTTTTTTAAAGTGATCTTTCTTACTTTTAAAGAAATCAGATCAGAAAGATTTTTTTGAAGGTAGAAGGAAGGACTGCCCTTAAAAGTAAAATCAGTGAGCACACCCGTCTTAGGTGTATCCATCTCAGGTGGTCACCAGCCAGTCTCCTTGGTTTCCAGTGCTTCAATTAAAGCTCAGGGGAAGACGTTATGAGGTCATTCCTCCTGGGGGGCTCTTTCAGATGAGAAAGTGCAGGCTGATAGGAAAGCTGCAGAATGCTGGAAGCTTCAGGGCAATCACTGTGCTCTGCAAGTGAGGGCCTCCTGCAGATGCCATCTTATCAGGAGGTCTGTTCCACACAACATAGGAAACGGACCTTTCGTGTGGCAGCACCTGCCCTGTGGAATTCCCTCCCCTTAAATAATAGATAGACGCCATCTTTGTTATCTTTTGGGCACCTATTGAAGACCTTCCTCTTTCAACTAGCCTTTTAAATTGAGACCTTATCCCAGTCTGGAATTGCTTTTTAATATGTTTCTAAATATTTTTTAAAAAAACAATGTTTTTAATCTTTTTTTTAAAGATGTCTTGAAAGCTTTTTTAAAAAATGTTTTTAAAGATGTTTTGTTTTAATGTATTTTAAAGTCTGTTTTTATGATGTTTTTAGTGCTTTTGTTTGCCGCCCTGGGCTGCTGCTAGGAGGAAGGTCGGGATATCAATCAATCAATCAATAAAATAAATAAAACTTCCTCACACAGCACATAGTTCACCTGGGGAATTTACTCCCACAAGATGTCGTGATGGCCACTAATTTGGCTTTAAAAGTGGATTAGATGCATTCATGGAGCATAAGGATATCAATGGCTTCTAGCCATAATAGCTAGGCTATGCCTCTGCTGTCGGAGACCATAAGCCTCTGAATATCAGTTGCTGGGAATTGCAGGTGGGGAGGATGCTGTTGTACTTAAGTCCTTTGTGCAGGCTTCCCATAGGCATCTGCTTGGCCACTGTGAGAACCAAGTGCTGGACTAGATGGGCCATTGCCTGATTCACAGAGCTCATCTTATATTCTTATGGTTAACAGAAAGCACACCATCCATGGCCACCTTGCAACAATAAGATAAGCTCCACCCCACACCCACCAATAGGGTTACCAGGTCTCCGGTTTTTGGCCGGAGTCTCCAGTTTATGGGGATCCCCTCCGGTTCTCCGGCTAGCACCCCTTAATCTCCAGACTCTCAGGTTCAATTTTAAAAAATTAAGTTTCTAGGTGGTCTGGTTCCCGAGATATACACCAAAACATCAACCGCCCCCCACGTGACTGTTAAATCTGTTTTACAGATCTTTATAACAGCTCCTAGCTCTAACTACAACTCCCATCAGCCCAATCCAGTGGCCACGCTGGCTGGGGCTGATGGGAGTTGTAGTTTTAAAAAGTAACTTTTCCAAGCTCTGGCTCTAACCCCGCCCTTTCAGGATTGTTTCCAATAAATGAAGCCAGGGTTGTGACTTGTTGATCCAGGCATGCCTAGGATTAATTTCAATGTCAGAAAATGGTGGCTTTGAGATTTTGCAGTTTGCATAAGTAATATGGCTTAAAGTTTTTTTTTTCCTCTTGTGTGCAAGAGTCAGACCCTGGACTATGAAATATGAAAGTATTTAATTCAATACTTGCTTTCCTGTGGCTGGGAGTGCCTTCGCTCAATTAAGATTAGTGCGCCAGCTGCGCCCGTTCCTTGACCTGTCAGACTCGACTACAGTAACACATGCCTTAGTTACATCCCGATTAGACTACTGTAACGAGCTCTACGTAGGGCTGCCCTTGAAGACTGCTCAGAAACTTAAATTGGTACAAAGAGCGGCAGCCAGAATGTTAACTGGAGCTGGGTTCAAAGAACATACTACTCCTTTGCTATACCAGCTCCACTGGCTGCCAATCTGTTTCCGGGCACAATTCAAAGTGCTGGTTTTGACCTATAAAGCCTTATACGGCTTAGGTCCAGGCTATCTGTTAGACCGTGTCTCCCTCTATGAACCTGTCCGGATTTTAAGATCATCCGGTGAGGCCCTCCTTACTATTCCATCTTTCTCGCAAGTTCTTCTTGCTGAGACACAGAATAGGGCCTTTTCGATGGCTGCCCCTAGATTGTGGAATTCCCTCCCTAGCGAGGTTCGGTTGGCTTCCTCGCTATCATCCTTTCGCGCCCAGGTGAAGACTGTTTTATTTAGGCAGGCTTTTAACTGAAAATGTTATAGTTTTAATCTATTTTGATTTAATCTATTTTTAATTGTTTTTAACATGTATATTGGTTGTTCTGATTGTTTATTGTTTTAATTGTGAGCCGCCCTGAGTTCCTCGGAAGAAGGGCGGGATATAAGTATTTTAAATAAATAAATAAATTTCCATGTACCTGGAGTAAACCCCATTGAACTCCATTAGGACTTACTTTTAAGTAGACATGGTTAGGATTGTGCTGTAAATTAATGGGACTTTTGAGTAAGCATAGCACAGGCTTGTGTTTGTGTTGTAAATCTTTCTCTCCCTCTCCAATCCTATTTTTAAAGCAATTAGGCAGGGTTTACCTAGGTATCACAGTTTTTATTATGTAGGAAACTAATACTGATTTTTTAAAAAAATGTTCCTCAATGACCAACTGGTTTGACAATAAACTATTATATGGGGTGTATTTTTACATCTGCAAGTTTGTGTGTGTGTGTGTGTGTGTGTGTGTGTGTGTGTGTGGAGCCTTTCCAACAACCCTGTGAGGTAGGGTTGGTGATTGAAAACCAAGGCAGCTCACAATAAGAAATAAATCCCTTTAAAAATTAATAACCATAAAACAAGTATAAACAGTTGCAAAACAGCTTAAAGTGGCATGATTCCAAATTTTGGGTTGGGTGAATGAAGTTTATTTATTTAATTTATTTTTTATTTGATTTATATCCTGCCCTTCCTCCCAGCAGGAGCCCAGGGCGGCAAACAAAAGCACTAAAAACACTTTTAAAATCATAAAAACAGACTTTAAAATATTAAAACAAAACATCTTTAAAAACATTTTTAAAATCTTTAAAAACTTTTTTTAAAAAGAAAAGGTTTAAAAACATATTAAAAAGCAATTCCAACACAGACACAGACTGTGATAAAGTCTCAACTTAAAAGGCTTGTTAAAAGAACAAGTTCCTTATCACTTCAGGGTACAGTTTTCCCTGCTTAAGTAAGCCCCATTGAATACATTGGGACTTGCTTCTGAGTAAACAAACATAGGATTGCACTATAAATATCTTTAAAGGTTGTGTAAATAATGAACATATTTGATAGTCATGCTTATATAAATATTTTGTCATACTGTGTCCCAATAAGTATCCAATTTCACACTATGGTTGTACAATACTTCCTCTACATTTTAAGTATGCCTTGGGGTGGTCATGGTTCTCCATTGTTTTCATCCTGAGGGGCAGATAGTCTGAGGGATGGTGAGTAGCCCATGGTCACCCACTACAGTTTATAGCTCATTTCCATTTTGAAAAATTAATTAAACAATTTACATGCAGGCAAAATTTATTAAGTGGATTCACACAATACGTTTAAAGCACATCCAACTCGCATTTAAAGCGCACAACTTCCCTTAAAGAATCCTGGGAAGTGTCGTTTCCCCCTCACAGTTATAGTTTTCACCACTCTTAACAAACTGCAGTTCCCATGATTCTGTGATGGGATTCATGTGCTTCAAATGGGTGTTGAATGTGCTTTAAATGAATGGTGTGGATCTGCCCTAGGTATGATTTGCATTCAAGAGTGAATTGAAAAGAACAATTTTAAAAGATACTTCTTACTCTTACTCATTTCTCAGACCTCTTTCTGAAATGAAGGGTCAAATCTGTAAAGATGTTTGGAGCCATGTTAAAAGATAAGGGCAGGGCATTCCAGGCAGGGGGTTGCCAACTCTGCTTGGAGATGGATGTCTTTGCAGAGGATCCCTAGTCAAGGTTTACCAACAGCACAATCCAAACTATATCTACTCTGAAGTCAGTCCTGTTGAGTTCTATGGGGCTTAATCCCTTAGTAAGTGTGTTTAGAACTGTAGCCTTCAGGAGCATCCATCTTTACTCCCCAAAGCTCCCATCTAACATCTCCACAACACTAGGCTCCTTTGTCCCTACAGTGGCCTTCTGGTGACTGGCCTGGCCTGAAGGCACTTAAACCCTTCTTGCTGAAAGCAAGTAGGCTAGATTAAATGTTGCTTACCCAGGCTCCATCTTTTAGCCAAGATTTCTATTTTAATTTTCAATCAGATTTCTTTTTAATTGTATGCTCCAAGCAGCTGTGATTGATGCATAATGTATCAATGACATCACTCGGGCCCACCCCATGACATCACTCGGGCCCACCCCATGACATCACTCGGGCCCGACCCGTGACATCATTCAGGCCTGCTCCATGACATCACTCAGGCCCACCTCCATGACATCACTAGGGCTTGCCCCGCAAATCTCAGGTTTTGGGATGCTTCTGACCTGACAACCCTACCCACCAAACTTCTTAAGTGTTCTACAAGGCAGAACAATTGAAGCCTCTTTCACAGAGGAAGAAAACATTCAGGACATTGGAGGACAGGTTTTGTCACAGCACTACTGAGAACAGAACACAAGAGTCATGAAAAAACATACTGCATAAAATTCCTTAACCTTGAGAAGAATGTGATATGGGAAGATGTTGGGCAAATATCTTGGGGCCAGCAGGAAATCTCTGAATCCACTTTTTGAACTGATTTGTAGCACTGGATCCATGGCCCAAACTAACCCATTTTTGTTCAAGTCTCCTATATGTCTTTAATCACACTGATGAATTCATTTGATCCACTTTTTGCAGCAGGCCAACCCAATCTGATACTTCTGAATTCACTTGCAGGTGGGAACGCAGCTCCCAGTCAGATTATGCACTTCTGCAGATTGTGCAGTGTAGTTTTGGTGTGAAAAAAGTTTGCACAATGCACACCAAATGTGTATCTTACACATGAATGCCTTGAAAAACATTGAAATGTGTGTATTTTACATTTTAAATGCTTTTTAACTAAATCTGTGTATTTTGACAAGAATTTGTCAAGAAATATGGAAAACTAAACAATGGCCCACAAACTGGAAGTGTTTGATATATATCCCACTTCCAAGAAAGGGGATCCCAGAGAATGCAACAGTTATCGAACTATTGCCTTAATATCCCATGCAAGTAAAGTAATGCTCAAGATTCTACAACAAAGGTTCTTACCATATATGGAGTGAGAAATGCCAGACGTCCAAGCTGGATTTAGAAAGGGAAGAGGCACCAGAGATCATATCGCAAACATACGTTGAATAACGGAACAGACCAAGGAATTTCAGAAGAAAATCACCCTGTGCTTTACAGACTACAGCAAAGCCTTTGACTGTGTAGATCATGAAAAACTATGGAATGCTTTAAAAGAAATGGGGGTGCCACAGCATCTGATTGTCCTGATGCGCAACCTATACTCTGCGCAAGAGGCTACTGTAAGGACAGAATATGGAGAAACCGACTGGTTCCCCATCGAAAAGGGTATGAGACAGGGGTGTATTTTATCACCCTATTTGTTTAATCTGAACGCAGAACATATCATACGGAAAGCGGGATTGGACCAAGATGAAGGGGGTGTGAAAACTGGAGGGAGAAAAATCAATAATTTAAGATATGCAGGCGATACCATACTCTTAGCAGAAACCAGTAATGATTTGAAACAAATGCTGATGAAAGTTAAAGAGGAAAGCACAAAAGCAGGACGATAGCTGAACGTCAAAAAGACTAAAGTAATGACAACAGAAGATTTTTGTAACTTTACAGTTGACAATGAGGACATTGAACTTGTCAAGGATTATCAATACCTTGGCACAGTCATTAACCAAAATGGAGACAATAGTCAAGAAATCAGAAGGAGGCTAGGACTGGGGAGGGTAGCTGTGAGAACTAGAAAAGGTCCTCAAATGCAAAGATGTATCACTGAACACCAAAGTCAGCATCATTCAGACCATGGTATTCCTGATCTCTATGTATGGATGTGAAAGTTGGACAGTGAAAAAAGTGGATAAGAGAAAAATCAACTCATTTGAAATGTGGTGCTGGAGGAGAGCTTTGCGCATACCATGGACTGCGAAAAAGACAAATAATTGGGTGTTAGAACAAATCAAACCAGAACTGTCACTAGAAGCTAAAATGAAACTGAGGTTATCATACTTTGGACACATCATGAGAAGACATGATTCACTAGAAAAGACAATAATGCTGGGAAAAACAGCAGGGAGTAGAAAAAGAGGAAGGCCAAACAAGAGATGGATTGATTCCATAAAGGAAGCCACAGACCTGAACTTACAAGATCTGAACAGGGTGGTTCATGACAGATGCTCTTGGAGGTCGCTGATTCATAGGGTCACCATAAGTCGTAATCGACTTGAAGGCACATAACAGCAACAACAAACTTGTGTACAAAATGCTTTCAGTTTAAATGCAGAGTTTATGTGTTTTCTTTCAAAATAAATCCTTACAATATGGGGCTGGGCAGACCTATAACTGAACGCCAGCATGACTGAAATGTGGCAGAATCAGCTGCTCAGGCCATCCCTAGCCAGTAAAATCAGCCTGGAAGCAATGTGCTGTTATAAGCAATGTGCTGTTATGTGGGATGTGAGTTACTATGGATTTTGCTGCTGCCTGCAAGCCATCCAGTGAGGCTCATTTAATTAATATTTCAATTTTGAATGTGATTGAAATGCACACATGTTGAAAAATACATTTCACCATTTTCATAATGCTGCTGCTGCTGCTGCAGTGAGCAAAATGGGTGCACATTTCCTAACCTGACACGATCTGAGCAAAGAAGATGATAATTTTTATGTATTACAACTATATAATTTAAAAATCTATTACTGAATCCCATATTTTTTCTTTCAATAGCGCCTATACATTAGAAATGGAATAAATTGAAAAATGTGGATGTAAACTAGCAAACAATTTGTCAAGGCTAGTATATGAGGTAGACCATCTTTTGCCAACCAGTGCTACCCAGATGTTTTGGACTACAACTCCCAATAGCCTCAGCCTCTAGCAGTGCAATCCTATGCCTGTTTACTCATAAGACAGGATGGAACAGATATTAATGTGGTTGACATTTTAAAGTGAACTGATATAATTTGCTGGTCCCAGACTTCTGTGCAGATCAGATATAACATAGCTATCATTTGGATTTTCAGTTTTTAAAAAATGCACGTAAAAAGCATATTTTATGGGAAAATGTGAACAAAAGTATGTATTCTTGGGGAAAAGACATGGAAAAGAATACGGAAATGTGTATTTTAGAGGAAGAATGCATACAATTTAAATGCTACAGAGTATCCTGTAGCATTTTTCCAAGAGTTGGCTGTTTTTGCTGCAAAAGGATACCCTCTGAAAATTTAAATGCTAATTTTTCATCCATTTTTTAACCTGCAGAAAATGGGGCAGGATGGACCTATGATTGAGTGCATGAGAGACTGGCATGAAATGGAAACAGGCTGATCTATTTTTATTAAGTAATCCCTACTTAGAAATAAGTGGTTCTTGCTTCCAAGGAAATCTGTGCAGGTTTGCAACCTAAGACTGCAACCCTGTCTATATACACACACCTGGAAGTAAGCCATACTGACTTCAGTGGGACTTTCTTCCAAGTAGACATGCACAGAATTGCACTGTAGATGATATGGGAAAGAATTTCAAGGGCAATTCAGTAGTTTGGTTCTGAATACCCCCAACTCAAACAAAAACTATTGAACTCCCTGCCTGCTCTCAAATAGGAGTTTCTTGTGCTGGTGGCAAGGGACAGCATTATGGCCTTCTCAGCTTCAAACTGCCAAGTACCCGCAATGCCACCGGCATTAGCTCTGGTTGAAGCCTGGCCAAAGGGACCAACTCCTGAAAAAGTGTCATCTGATGGCGAGACAGGGCATCAGCCACGCCGTTGTCCAGACCAGGAATATGGTGAGCAAGAAAAAGAATATTAAATATAAGGCACTGAGTTAGAAAAGCACACACCAAAACCATCACTCTAGCATTCCTAGAAGTAAGAGAGTTGATAACTCATACTGTGGCCTGGTCATCACACCAGAAATGCACCACAGAGTTAACCAACTCAGCCACCCACAGATGCATGGCAACCACTATTGGGAAAAACTCCAGAAAAGTCAAATCCCTAGTGATGCCAGCTTCTGCCCATGCCACAGGCCATGCCTCAGCACACCAGCTGTCCCTGAAAATAACCCCAAACCTAAAGCCCCAGAGGCATCAGAGTGAACTTGCAACCCCGTCTCCAACAGCAAATCCCTACACCAAAATGAAACCCCATTAAACTGCTCCAAAAAAGTGACCAAACTAGGAAATCCTCCCTCATGTCCCTGGTAATTCTAACCTGATGATGAGGCCTGCTAAGGCCCCACATCAGGTCACAAATCCTGTGCAGAAACGCTCTGCCAGGTGCTATGACTCTCCACGCAAAGTTCAAATGCCCTACCAATTTCTTTTTTTTTTTTACAATAATTTTTATTCAAATTTTCATAAAACATACAAAACAAAATCATAAAACATTCAAAGACAAAAAACAAAACAAAACAAAAATGATTAAACAAAAAAATAAAATGTTGACTTCCCATTTGTCACAGATCATATCAGTTATAGGTCTACAATATATAACAATCCTGTCTCTTAAATTATATTATAAAATCACTTTCCTCCAGTAGTTATTTTAATTAATCATCAAATCTCATAAACATTACTTTATTCTTTCCACAAAAAGTCAAAGAGAGGTTTCAATTCTTTAAGAAATATATCTATCAATTTTTCTCCAAATAAACATGTCGATTAATCCATCTCGTTAATAATAATAATAATCTTATTGTCATCATAACCATAGTCCAAATAAACATATCGATTAATCCATCTCATCAAAATCTGTTAGGTCCAATAATTTCAATAGCCATTATTCCATTATCCATATTAATTCCATCTTCCATCTTCAACAGTCCTGTTAAGTCCAGTAATTTCAGTGTCCAATCTTCCATTATCAGTATTCCATAATAATCTTGCTGTCATAGCCATAGTCATATAATAAGAGTCCGATGGGAATTTCCTCTATCCCAAATATTTTCTTGCCATCAATTCTGAATAAGTTGCTGAAATATTGTTGTAAAGTCATATCTCCGTTCTTTTTTACAGAATGCACTGGCTCATCTCTTGAGAGTTTTTCCATTGTCACATGGCTGCAGTTAATTCCATAGATTTTCTCTATATCAAGCGCCATCACATCATTCCAGTCCAGAAGATTATCCAAGCCATTGATAACTTTATCTCTAATATCTTCATTAATTTCTTCAGAGATAACGTTAAATTCCAAACAGTAGATTTTATTTCTAATATCCATAAACTCCAGATCTTTTTCCAATTCCACATTTGTTCCAATCTCCAGGGCTTGTATCTTCCCTTTATTTTTTCTTTTCTCATCTCTGATCTCATTCTCCTCTCTCACAGGATCCCCTATTTCTTTAAGCTCCTGCGTCATTTTGCTCAGTTCCATTTTCAGCTCCTTACTGCCCTGTCGCAGGGTTTGTTTCGTTATCTCAATCTCATCCATTATTTTCTGAAACATAATTACTTCCAGATTCTCAGCCACTTTCTTGATTGCCATTTTTAAAACCACGAAAACAAAACAAAACAAAAATAAAGAAGAACCACTTCTTATTTCAGCAACAATTGGGTTAATATTCCAGGCTTGATGACATCACAGTATAAACAGAGCAGCCTGCCTTATCTCTCTATGTTCAAGAATGCAAAACAAATTTAGTTCCCAGCATCAAAACAGTTAGTGGCGTCGTGAAGAAGCAGATTCGTCAAAATAAAATAGACCAAAAAGAGAATAGTCCCAGACAATATAATGTTCCTCGGAATAGAAATCCCTCTTCTGTTTATATCGTTAGAATGCACTTCCAGGACAGCTTTTTGCAATAGAAACAGAGATAAGCTGTTAATTTCGTGAATAACAGAGAAGAGTTATAGCTCACCCAGAAGTTCTTTAAAGCTGATTCATTTGACAAATCTCTTTTTGCTGCAACAATTTAAACCAAGTAAAAAAAATAATAGAAAGAAGGGTGCTTGCCTGTTAGTCCGTTTTCTCTTTGAAGAAAAGATAAACGCATCGCATTAATCAGATAGAGCTTGTTCAGAAGTCCGTCCGGCATTGCTGGCTGGACCTTTTCTCATAAATTAATGAAATCCAGTCCTCCCAACAAAAACAGGCTTTTGAGGTTGATCTCTACGTTTCTCACTGCCCGGGAGAAATTTCATCAGTCAAAAAAAAAATGTTCTGACTGATTTATATCTGAATAAGCTTCTTCTGCGGCGGGAGCCTGTCTCAAAAGCAGGCACAAGCGAAGTCACCCTTCCCGGAAGTCTCCAAATGCCCTACCAATTTCTGAAGCTCACTGAGTGTAACCTTCCTAGCTTCCCACATGCTATCAACCCTGCACTTCAAATCCCCTAATTTGACTGGTGGTAAATGACATGCCTGTACCACCGAGTCAAGCTCAATACCCAAAAAGGTGAGCACAGGTGAAGGGCCCTCAGTTTTTTCCTTGGCCAAAGGCACACCTAACTCCTCTGCCACCTGCCCAAACGTCCGCATCAGCTGGCTGCACTGCTGGGAACCAGCAGGACCAGCAAACAGAAAAATAAATAATGCACTGCTGCATCCCAGCCAGCTCACCTCCTGAGAGCCCACTCAAGGAATGTACTAAAGCATTCAAAAGCTTAATCTTAACAATTCTCAGCATCCTTGACAAACTACAGCCCCCAGAATTCTTTGGGGGTAGCCATGACAGTTTATCACAGTGCTATAAATGTGTACTGCAGATAGGTCCCTAATTTGGTAGCTGCTGATTAGATCTGGCAGATCATTTTCTCTCTGGGAGGCATTTGAGAGGACTTTGTTCCCTTTGCTGGGATCAGCTACACAGAACATATATTCAGTACATTTTTCTGTAGCTTCTCCAAATAGCCATATGTCTGGATGAGTGGGTTTAAAGTCCCTTTGGGTCCCCACTGGGGTTGCTGTCCTTTTCTTTTCTTTTTTTGGCAGCTTTTCTGTGTCTAGAACTTCTCTCCCTTATAACAACTTATGATAGAACAACCAAAGCCTTTTGTTTTGTTTTGTTTTAAATTAAATAGGCTAACAGAAAACATCAGAGTGATTCGGGTTGGCTTTCCTCCCCATTTTTTCACATCCTGGGTGAGCATATCCTTAGATCCCCCAAGCATAGTGATAATTTATTCCTTACCAGCACAGCCAGTCATTATTTATTATATCACTCTATCACATCTTCAGTCTGTCCTAGTGGGAACATTGCAGTGGCTGCTGGGTAGAAAATTAGCCAAGGGAACTTCTTCCATTTGTCTCACTATACTATGCCTGCTGCTACCTCATAGGATAAGCAGCACTTTCAACTTTATGTCTTGTCATTTCTCTTCCATTGATTTGTTGTTCCATAGGCGAATGGGCGATAGCATTTCTTTCTCTCGCAAAATGGGAGCCACCAGTTTTGCAGGGATTAAAGGCAATGTGTGCATGGTGGTGGGGAGGTTGCTTGAAACCTAACACTTTGGGTTCTAAGTGTATTGCTGAGAAACATGCATGATCACTTTTGTAAGGGTGGGGGGAGGGAATGAGAGACCAAGTTGGTGCAGCAATAAAAATAAGAGACTGGTAGAAGTCAGAGATGTAAAAGCAGCAGTCATGAGGAACTGCAAAATAGGGGAAAGAGGGTTCGAGACTGAGGGTTGGATCCAACTAAGTCTTACTTGAAGAAGACCAAGTGAAATTAATGGACCAAAGTTAGTCACGTCTGTTATTTTCAATGGGTCTGCTCTGCTCTGAGTAGATCTAACATGTGATACAATCCTGAATATAGAAAGCCAGTGTAATTTACACTGGTGTAAATCACACCGGCATAAGTTACCCCAGTTCCAAACTCAGGAGGAGATTGACTTGTATCACCCATTTTGCCAGCCTTTTTCTGCAAGGTTGCTAGTTACATGACCAAGCTGAAAGGGGTTTGGAATAGGAGTAAGTCTCTCCTTGCCCCACCCCCATCCTGCCCCTGCCAAGGCCCCAGAACACCCCTTTTTGGAGACTTACACTGACATAAATTATTCTGGCTTAAATTCTGCCAGCTGAGCTAGGGTAAGAGACTTACCCCAGGATATCTCTTGCTCAGCCATAATGAGGGATTTATGTCAGCATAGCCCTGGCTGAGCCCGAGCTCAGATGAGAAAGCCCAAGATCTGAACTCTCTCACATCCTAGCATATATTGGGTGTGATTTGCATTGTAAGTTATTTAACCTTAGGTTCCCTTAATGGAACAGGTTAGCCACAACTCAGCTAAAATTCCATTGCTTTCAATAATGGGAATTAAGTGCAACTAACATAGTCTGGATCTAACCCACTATTTTTGTATGCTCTCCTAAGACATGGATGTGTTCGCCTATGTCTTTAAGTTACATCAAAATGGCCTAGTGTGGTGCTGGAATGGTAAGTTTAGATTTGACCACACTGATCTTGCAGGATGATTTTCTGCATAACAACACAACTTGTGACACACCAACATGAATGTAGCCTGCCTTAGCAATCATCCCTTTTTCAACAGTCCTAGGCATCCAGCAGAAATAAGACCAATAAGGGGAATAGGTGTCCCTACATGGTTAGAGGCACATATTTGCTTTTGGGGGGGGGCAGGGGTTGTCACAGGTTGCAAAGGCATTTGATGTATCCCAAGGGGACAATGTCAGCATAACATCATATTTAACGAATTAGTTGTTAATATATATGGGTGTAAATTAAGATGATCATAAAGACAGTAATTTATAACAGATGTCTAAACAAACTAGGAAGCTGGAGCCTAAGTTTAGTATCACTGTAAATCTGATTTTTAATATCTATAACTCTGCAGATTCCCTTCTATTTTTCCTCTTTTACTTGCAACTTTAAATACAATTCTCTACCACCACCTTGCCCAACAGAAACATTGTGACAGCAGTGGGTAGCTCACAGCTGCTCTACCTATTCAGAATCAAATTCCCCTAGTGGTACAGTAGGGCCCCGCTTACCAGCGCTTCGCTTACCGGCGTTCCGCTAATGCGGCGGCTTTCATTCCCATTTTAAAGCTGATTTTGGCACTTTTGCGGCATTTTGCAGCATTTTCACGCGACACGCCCCATTATACTCAATGGGGTTCCGCTTTACGGCGATTTCCACTTTACAGCGAAGGTCCGGAACAGAACCTGCCGTATAAGCGGGGCCCACCTGTATAAGGAGATAAAAGTCCTTAGGGACATTCCCTTTCCCCCCTATTGATACGATCGCTCCTGCGCGCCCCCTTCGATGTAGAGCTCATGCAGCTCCGTGGTATACCCCGGAGCTGAGAGTGATGAAACAAGAGAGGAGGAGGCTTGAGTGCAGATGGAGGCGAACTCGAAACGGATGCAATTATGCCTTGGTAAGTGCCTCCACTAAGTTGTATATAAAAGCGGTAAGGGCAGCAAAAAAGTGTTATTTTGCTGCCACTATTAGATCATCTTTATGCCGCCCAGCGGAGCTTTTTAAGATAGTACGAGGACTTTTACACTCTGGCCCTCAGGACATCACAGAGGCATCTGAAGCCTGCTGCAACGAGTTTGCGGGGCACTTCCAAAATAAAATCGCATGCATCCGTAGGGATCTCAACTCTAATGTTAGAACAGTTGAATCCATTGAGGTACCCAGATCACGATCTTGTCCTCAATTATTGGATGAGTTTCAGTTGGTGCAGCTTGAGGAAGTTGACAAGGTGCTTGGACTGGTGCATGCGACCACGTCGGCACTGGACCCTTGCCCCTCTTGGCTAGTAAAAGCTAGCCGGGCTGGAACTGCCGGATGGGCCAAGGAAGTGATCAATGCCTCCTTGAGAGAGGGAGTTGTCCCCCGTTGTCTCAAGGAGGCTGTAGTGAGACCTCTTTTGAAGAGGTCCTCCTTGGACCCAGATAATTTGAACAACTATCGACCGGTAGCGAATGTTCCATTTCTGGGCAAGGTCTTGGAACGGGTGGTTGCCGCCCAGCTCCAGACGCTCTTGGATGAAACCGATTATCTAGATCCATTTCAATCCGGTTTTAGGCCCGGTTTTGGCACAGAAACAGCCTTGGTCGCCCTGTATGATGACCTCTGTCGGGAGAGGGACAGGGGGAGTGTAACTCTGTTGATTCTCCTTGATCTCTCAGCTGCTTTTGATACCATCGACCATGTTATCCTTCTGGAGAGACTTGTGGAGTTGGGAGTTGGGGGTACTGCTTGGCAGTGGCTCCGCTCTTACTTGGCGGATCATCTCCAGAAGGTAGTGCTTGGGGAGCATTGCTCGATACCCTGGACTCTCCATTGTGGAGTCCCTCAGGGATCGGTTCTGTCCCCCATGCTTTTCAACATCTACATGAAGCCTCTGGGTGCGGTCATCCGGAGTTTTGGAGTGCGTTGCCATCAGTACGCTGATGACACGCAGCTCTATTTCTCCTTCTCATCTTCTTCAGGTGAGGCTGTTGATGTGCTGAACCGTTGCCTGGCTGCGATAATGGACTGGATGGGAGCTAATAAACTGAAACTCAATCCAGACAAGACCGAGACGCTGTTGGTGAATGCCTTTTCTGCACAGATGGTGGATGTTCATCCCGTTCTGGATGGGGTTACACTCCCCCTGAAGGAACAGGTTCGTAGTCTGGGGGTTTTTTTCGATCCTTCCTTGTCACTGGAGGCTCAGGTAGCCTCGGTGGCTCGGAATGCGTTCTACCACCTTCGGTTGGTAGCCCAACTACGCCCCTATCTGGGCAGTGACGACCTCACCTCAGTTGTTCATGCTCTGGTGACCTCTAGATTGGACTACTGTAATGCACTCTACGTGGGGCTGCCCTTGAAGACGGTTCAGAAGCTGCAGCTAGTGCAAAACGCAGCAGCCAGACTGTTGACGAGGACCAATCGGTCCTCACATATTACACCTGTTCTGGCCCGTTTGCACTGGTTGCCGATTTGTTTCCGGGCTAGATTCAAGGTGCTGGTATTGACCTATAAAGCCTTACACGGTGCGGGTCCGCAATATCTGATGGAACGCCTCTCCCACTACGAACCTACCCATGCACTTCGTTCGACATCTAAGGCCCTCCTCCGAGTACCGACTCATCGAGAAGCTCGGAGGGTAGTGACAAGATCCAGGGCCTTTTTGGTGGTGGCCCCCGAATTGTGGAATAGTCTCCCCAAGGAGGTACGCCTGGCGCCTACGTTGTTATCCTTTCGGCACCAGGCTAAAACCTTTCTATTCTCCCAGGCATTTTAATTCATGTTAAAGTATTTTAATGTTTTAATGGTTTAGTGATCTTAATATTACATTATTGTTATTATGTATCTGTATTTTTATATTTTGTGATTTTTGTTGATTTATTGTATTATCTTATGTTGTACACCGCCCAGGGAGCCGTTGGTTATGGGCGGTTTATAAATGAAATTAAACTAAACTAAACTATTGTCACATCCTTGCTATCCCTTGCTATTCATGCTGTGCGTTTAAGTTGGCTTGTGCAGGCCTAATTGGTGGAGTAACTTGGGTGTACCTAGTAACACAGATGTCAGAGATGCTGGACATTGCTCAAAGGGTAGGGGGAAGAGGACATAAGCAAAGACCCTGGTGCCTTCCATCCAAGAATGCCCCCTTTAGCTTTTACTCGCTTCTTCTTGAATTATAGTGGCAGTGCTTTAAGCAACTGAAGTAACCAAAGTGCTCCTCCAGCATCGCATTCATGTTCTACCACCACTCTGATGACCACCAATGTAATTCAAGGAGTAAAAACTCACCTCTAGGTATGAAAAAGGGAGGCATTCTTTCTAGAACGATGACAATTTTTATCCTTAAATGCGATCTTAATGCTCTTTGTTAATGTGTGTGTGTGTATTTCCTTGACTATTTGGAAAAATAGAACCATCTCTGAGAAGGTCCTTTAAGTAACTCCTTTACATTTGATGTACAATCCCACCAATTTTCCACATTAAAAATAATCCAAAAGTGAAAAGGTGCACAATGGGGGTGGTAGTGGGGGATGAAGAAAGCAAATGCCGACTCCACAACAGGTCTTCCTCATCTGCATTAAGATATGAGAGAAGAAAACATAAAAGAGCATTAATTCAGCTGCATCCATAGATGATCTTCCATCAAGATACAGTTTCGCTTAAGCGCAGTAATTCTACAGTAAAGTAACATGATGCTACACAACCTGTTTGTGGAGGGGGTGGGCATGACCAAGGGGTATGATATCTTTAGCCTCAAAAAGTGCAGTCTTCTTGTTCCTCTTTCATGGCATGCTAGTGATTCTTCTCTCCCACCCCGAAGTCCACCCAACACCCCCACACATATGCCAGCAGGGTTGACTTGTCTGGAGAGAAACAATGTTTAAGAGACTTTTCCAAGGTCACCCTAAGGAACTTGCAGGCCATTCTCTCAAGAGCAAACTGTGGACTGGTTGCTCAGTGGAGTTCCATCTTGCTTCCAGTCCTTTACTCCTATCTCCAGACCTCTCACATCCTCCATTGTCCTTTATGTGACAGTGTGAAAGTGCAAAGGTTGTGGGGAAGCCAAGCAACTTCTTTGTGAGATGCACATGTGCTTGTATATTGCTAGTTTGTTTTAGTTGCAAAATCACCAAGTCTGTGTTTGCATCCACATGTAATAACATATTGTGCTAAACTGAAAAAGCACCATAAATTAAATGACTTGTAAGGTCATAAGAGCTTGGCAACTGAAAGGTTTTAACTATTCGAATAAAAGCAAGATGGAAGGAAATACAGCAAATTGACAACTTGTAGACTCATTATTATTATAAATACATAAATAGGAAAAACAACCAGAGTAATGTCTCATAGGTAATATTGATGGGTAAAACCTATTTTGGAGATCAGGATTGTAATCAACGAAGTACTACTGCTGGAAAGCCTCTGTTTTGTCTGGGCTTGTATGGCACTCCCAAGTGAACTGTGCTCCAGAGTTGATAAGGGACATCCTTTTATTGTGCATTCATGACGATTTGTGCTCATGATGGTATCAGGGCAGTTATAAGTGAACCTGCTTTCAATACTTTTTGCACCTGTAAAAGTTTCAGGGCAGACTTACTGCTTCGCTTCCAGTCAGTGCATGTCCTGTAACTTCCTGCTGAACACATCTGATTTGTTTTATTCCACAAATGTTCCAGAGTTGTTCTTTTGTTCCACTTTTGTTACTCTATAGTGTAAGAGTGCCTTTACAGATAGCAATACTGTGACAACACTGGAGAAGCATCACAGAACAACTAAGAAAGCAGAATGACGTGTGATGGTCCAGTATAAATCCTAAACAAAAGCACAATTATTGTATCAATGACATACTGCTGAACATGCACACACACACACACACAGAGAGAGAGAGAGAGAGAGAGAGAGAGAGAGAGAGAGATCCACTCTGGAGGAATCTCTAAGGGCCCTTCTTGTGTTACCTTTACAATATGGGAGTTGCTTTATCCTGTACTGCAAAAGTACCATCGGAGATCCCAGATCGTATGGAATGCCATGACATTTCTAATTTCATTTTTTTTAAAGTACACTCTGTTAACAATTGCAAGGCACTTGTTTCTCCTTTTAGTTAATTCTGGAATTTCAATATGATTTTTTTTTAAAAAAAAGAAGCAAATAAACAAATGAACAGTATGTAGTATTATGAGTTTGGGGCTGAGATGGATGATTTCTATGGGTCCCCTTCCAGCCTCTGATTTGGAACCTGGCACCTGGAGGTGGGCTCTGCAGCAAACCTGCTCCGCTGGTCAGATGAGTCTCTTTTGTTAATCTAACAGAGTGGCCAATGGGTTAATGGGGCTATCAAGTGCCCATTAACTGGCAAATGGACCAGGGAGATCCTATTGTTATTGAAACTCTTCAGGAGAGCCCTCCTCCTGTGGCCTAAGAGAGGCTTGTGTTTTGAGTTGACTCTGAGGAAAGGCTGGGAACTGGAGGCAGGCAGAGAAGCTGGCTCTGCACCATGGCTTTAGGATGCCTCCTGGAAGCCTGATGAAAAAGCAAGATCTACTGGACTGCTGAGGCTTTGAACCCCTCCATCTTAAGCTCAGGTTGGAATGAGTGTAAATAAACAAACCATATTTCATAAAGACACCGCAGTCTCCACTGACCTTCTTTCCAAGGAAACCAAACCCAGGTAAGCACGGGGACCCCTGGAGATCTGTCACCGCTCGGAGATTGGGTGGCGTGCAACAGTAAATATGATTTCTGGAAGTCACAAGACAACTTAAAAGAATAGATAATGCAGGATACACAGTATTGTTTTAAAGCAAACTCTTTTTCAGATAGAAAGTGCTGGTTGATAAGCGGATATTACTACTATTAAACAATTTTCTTTAAACTGAAAATACAGGAAAAGCATGTATTTGCATCACCTTCTTCTGCATTTTTCCAGGAGAATGAATGGACTTTGAAAATGTGAGGAATTGATCCACTTCCGAAGTGCCTTGATCTTCCCTGCTTAGATTACCTATTTTTACATCTCAATCAGCCAACCACCGTTTGACAGCCCAGCTAATCAATGCTGGGGCCATTTAGTATGTATAGAGGTCCGACCCATTTGGCTGCTTAGCTGCTTGCATTAGATGCACAGAAAGATTCACCTGATATTGAATTATACCATAACATATTTACATTTACCCATAAAAATTTAATTTGATTAGGGATATCAATTGATTAAAGAGCTTTCATTTGATTAATTTGCCTGCTAATTAAATTCAACGTTATCATGATGGCTCTTGTCAAGAGAAGAAGCAACAGGCTAGCAGAAGGGTCAGCCGCAGGGGTTTTGCATCTCATGTAATGGGAAGTCTGCCTTTACTCTTTTAAGCGACCTGGTAAACTTTGTCACTCTGTTTGACTGCATTTAATAACAGAGGCATGCCAATATACCAGATGAGTATCGCTGCTTAGTAACTCAAAGCAATGAAGATGCATGGATAAACCACAACATTTTAGGGCTTAAAACAGGGTTGGGGAACCTTTTTCAGTCTGGGGGCCACATTTGTTCAAGGCAGGCTTCCAGGGCCCAAAGGCCCGTGGTGGGTGGGGCCAGAAACAAAAGTGGGTGGAGCAACAAGTGTTCATTTATAGCCATGGTGGGGTGCCTGCAGCTGCCAGCCTTATTTTATTCAGCCCTCTGGACACCGTAGGCCCTAGACATGGAGCTCTGGTTGCTCCATATTTCTTTCCCTCTCTCCTAGAGATGTCTCTGGATGGGTAAGAAGGGGTAATAATGGTTGGGTAATAATGCCAACCAAGTTTGTAAGTTCCCAGGCTTGCAATAAAAATCATGCTTGCCTTCAATACATGGGCTAGCGTAACAGCACAGACTGGTCTTCTGGCAAAGAAGTTCTTGCCTTCGCACCTCTTCCCTTACGGTGTTGCTGTTGCCAGTGCAATTGCAGAGGCTGCTGTGGTGGCAGCCAGGAGAGAGGAAGGTCTTTGTCCCCCGCCCCCCGCCCCCCACCCCCTGCCTCCCATCTCTCTAAGCCTCAAAGGAACTTAGGAAGTTGCCTTATATCAAGGCAGCACCTTGGTCTCTCTAGGTCAGGGTTGTCTAAACTGACTGGCAGCAGCTCTCTGGGGGTTCAGGTAGGGGTCTTTTCCAGCCACACCTGGAATGCTGGGAATTGAACCTGAGACCTTCTGCACAGAAGTGGGTGCCCTCCTGGTGAGCCACAGCCCGTCTCTCCTCATCCCTGCTGCATTCAGAGCTTCGAAAAGTTACTTTTTTGAACTACAACTCCCATCAGCCCAATCCAGTGGCCATGCTGGCTGGGGCTGATGGGAGTTGTAGTTTAAAAAAGTAACTTTTCCAAGCTCTGTCTGCATTACTGTCATTTATATATCCTTGGGCTCACTGCACATGCCGCTCTGGTAGCATCTCCCATGCTGGGAAGGACAGAAAGAGAACGAAAATGAGAGGATCTAAAAAGTCCCTTTCATAGGAAGCTGCCGAAGTCCAACTAGCTGGTCCATCTAGCTCAGCATTGTCTGCACTGATTGGCAGCAGCTTTCAGGGGTTTTAGGCAGGGGATATTCCCAGCCCTAGCTAGAGATGCTGGGGATTGAACCTGGGGCCTTCGGCTATGAACTATGGCCCTTCCATTTTCCTCTGCTGAGAAAGCAATAAAGGAGAAAGGGAGGGTGGGTGGTGTGACCGCAGCAGTAGCTACCAACAAAGAACCTCAGCAGCTACAGAAGCCAGGTAAGGAGGTTCAGAGACTCAGGAGGATTGGCAATCAGAACAGTATGTTATTGTATTAGTTGAGCTTGCCATGTGGCAGTGCTGGTGGCAAAGAAAGCTTACTTCCCTGCCATGATTGTATTCTCAGTGAGCTACTCAGCAGAACTTTTTTTAGCAGTGAATAATAATAATAATAATAATAATAATTGATAGTGATGATGATGATGTTACTGGGCCAGATTTAATGTTCTTGTATTAATTTCCAAGGCTCTTAGCAACTTGGGTCCAGGATATCTTAAAGAGCACCTGATCCTTATAACCCCGCCCAATTACTGAGCTCTTTGGGGAAGTCTCTGTTGTTGGTCCCCCATGGCTCAGATAAATGGCTTGTTATGACTAGGAGCTGTGCTTTCAGTGTAGTGGGCCCAAGCCTGTGGAACTCCCTCCCAAATGAGATTAGACAGGCAGCCTCCTTGTTGAACTTCAGGTGCCTGATTAAGATTTTCTTGTTCCAGCAGGCATTTTAAGGTAGAGTTCAGGTTTCTGTTTGGGTTTTATAATGAATTTTTATTGTTTTATTTTTTTGTATGGCTCCTTTTTATACACACTGCTTAGAAATGCAAATGATTAAGAGGTATACAAAATTCTTTAATCATCATCATCATCATCTCCTTTTACATATATGCCTCTCAAGCTGATTTATCCTATCATAAAAACAACTAAAATAATTTTTAAAACAATACCCCCCCAAAACCCAACTGCAAAGAGGTTTAAAAACAATACAACATGAACAGTTAAGGCAGAGACCTTTCCGTCCAGCTGAAAAAGCTTATTGAAACAAAAATGTCTCCAGTTGTTTCAGGAAAGTGCAGATAGTGGATGCCTGTTGTATCTCAAGACCTTTCCGCAAACAGAGTCAGCCACACTGAAAGCCCTGCTGTGAGTTGTTGTGCAGTGGCCTTCTGATATTTTGGGGACTTTAAGGAGAACTCAGAGCTTGGAAGTAACTAGTTACAAGTAACGAATTACTTGTAATTTATTACTTTTTTGAGTAACGACTGGGTAACTTCATTGCATTTTGCTGGTAATAGAACAAGTAGTAACTTTATTACTTTTGAGGAGTAATTGTAATGTTTCCAGCATTACTTTTGTGCATTACTTAGGGGGGGGGAGCAGGGGAAGTCTTCTGGTCCTCTGATTTGTGAATAAAAATCATGTGCTTCAGATTTGGCTTCTGTGCAGCCTTGTTCTTCCTTCATGCTCTATGGGTGCTTAGGAGGTGACAAGGGAGGAGGTGGAGAGCGAGACGGGGTGGAGAAAACAATTCTTTAAAAATTGACAGGAGTGGAAGGAGAAAAGAGCTGGAGGCAATATATAACTACAAAAATATGTGTGTTGGGGTATCATCATTGCTGGGGGTGGGGTGAGGGGATGTGAGATTCTGTTACACCATTCTGTTAATCTTATGGATAAAAAAAATATTCTACTACCCTCTGTGTTTGTGTGTGCTTATTTTTAATGTTGTTTTAGACTACTTAGATGTGCAGCAGCCAAGGACAGCACCTTGTAGGCAATTTTTTTTAAAAAAAGAAACTAAAATGTAATTGTAACAATTACTTTTGAGTAAAAGTAAAGTAATCGGTTACTTTCAGAGCAATTGTAATTGTAACGGTAATTACTTTTGGGGGGCCATGTAACTGTAACTGTAATTTATTACTTTTTAAAAGTAATCTTCCAAGCTCTGGAGAAACTCTCCTGCAGTCCTCAGTGACCTACTGGGTATATAAGGGAAAAGATGGTCTCTCAAGAAACCTGGTCTCTCAGTTGTGAATGGATTGCTTAAGTCCAGTCTGGGGTCAGGACAACACCAGCCCCTCAGATGTCTGCTGTGATAGCTTTGTATCCACTCTGGACTCAATGCTGCAGTTGATGCAGGTCCTGCAGAGGTGTGCTTGGAGCCTGCCCCTGTCTCAACAAAGTCTATGGAATCAGTTTCAGTTATTGCAGTCTGAGGACTGTTATGGAAATATGCAGAGATACTCAGCATCTGAGCTGCGTGTGTGCCAGTGTGTGTGTTTACCTAAGTAGCAGGTTTTTACCCTGGATCACTGAGACTCAACACTTAGTAAAATAAGAAAAGCTACTTTATTTATAGAAACACATAGTAGATAGGAAAGGCATACCTAGTTCTAACTAACTCAGATGGAGGCGCAATGCCCAGATGTGGGTATTGCCCTCATGGCTCAGGAGAGAGAGCAAAGACAAAGACGTCTCCTCTCTCCTTGGACAGTTGAAGAAGAAGACGAAGGAGGGGCAGGTCATCTTCCCTATCAGTTTACAATGGAAGGAATTTAGGTAGAGAAGAGCACAGGTAAAGGTAGACAAGCCTAGCCAGCTGGAGGACCCTAACTCTACTGCACCTCTGGAATACAAACAAAAGAACACAACCTGGAGTTGCTCTTGCCCCACTTCCAACAAGGACAGGATCAGGGTGCAGTTGTCCAGGGTCTTGGGGAGTCTTAGACTACTTACTTTTGGGGGAACCAGGTCCCAGCAGGGTCCCTATTGCTGGAAGTGTGGCAAGAGCAACTCTTATTTGGTTCTGTTTGCATTCCTGAGGGGGAGAGAGGGTCCTCCAGATGGTTGGGCTTCCTATCCTTACCCACCATGTTCCTCTACTTCTGCTCCTCCTATTGTAAACTGATACCCTCCAACTTAGTTAGTTAACTAGAACTAGAGCCTTTTCTATCAAGTATGTATTTCTATTAATAATGTACAGGCATACCCTGCTTAACGTCACTTCACTTAACGTCGCCTCGCTATAGCGTACATGCTCCATAGCCCACCATAACCCGCTTAACGTATGTGCTCTTTGCAATTACGGACACTTAATGGCATGACGCTGCTGCCATCTAGTGGCGATTGCAGTACAGTACAAGTGAAGATAATTGCTTCACTTTAAGTACATTTTCACTTTACATACACGCTCCGGTCCCATTGTGTATGTTAAAGCGGGGTATGCCTGTAGTCTTTTCTTATTTTACTGAGTCTAAAGCCTCAGTGATTCCAAGCAAGGTACAAGCTTGCTTTCTCTCAGGCAAACCACACACACTTATGCTGCACAAGCTACATTCAGCTAAACTCTGCTAATTTGCCAACACTTTTAACACCCATGTCTCCAGCGTCCTATGAGCCAATCAGCATGAAAGGGGAGTGTGTTAGCCACTGAGAAGAGTCTTCTAAAGCAGTATTCAAGCCTGGCCAGATTATTCTATAATCTTAGAAGGGGGTGTGGCTGTGGGGGGGCATGGCTGTGACTATCATATAAGGATCCTGTACTTCTGAATTTGCCACTATGCTACTGGTCAGGATGCTTGCAGGGGTTAGGATTCAGGAGTGGCCAGAGATGGGAGAGCTCCTCCGTGGTTAATGTGGATTCACCTTGGCAGTTATGAGCAAACACGAGGCTGCCACTTGCAGAAGAGGTAAGTAAGGTGATTTGCAGTGATCCCCCCTACTTTTCCTTGCAGCTGCTACCTATGCCATCTCCCACACTGTTCTGAGGGTCCCCCAGCCCTTATTTGGGAGAAACAGAGGGCTGCAGAGCCAAACAGGAATCTCTCCCCTTCTGTGAAAAAGAGCTTCCATGAGTGGGACTACACTCATAAAATGGAGGATCCATCCCATTTCCCCCTCAAAAGTGCAAAATAATAAGTGGTCTGCACAGGCTCCAACATTCATATGCATCTGTGCATTTTAAAAAATTCTTGTCTGTTTCCAAGTCTTTCTGTGCTCTCTCCAGGTTCTGAGCCACTCTGTTTAAATGAAGCTCTATGTTTCCAGTTCACTATAATGGAGAACACCCATAACTTTTTCCCTTTTGGCCAAAGTGGATGACATTTATAGGGACAGGAGCCTTTCCAAAGTGCCAAATCATAGGCAGATACATCCAGGGAGTTTAATGTAGGGTGCCTTTACAGTTTTATTTAAAAGAATAAGAATAAGAAAAGGAAAAGTCCGTATCTTTTTTATTTTATGCCGTAATTGGATGCAGTCTGCAGTAGGGATGGGTGAGAATGTCGATTCAGGTTGCATTTCAAACTGAACTGATCAAATTTGCACTTTCCAAAACAATTTGAGAACCTAAACACAGCCATCCTTCGAAATTTGCACTTATCCAAATTTTGCAATGCAGTTTGCCAACCAAACAATGTTTTCAAAAAACTGGGGAAAGTGTGCATAAAAATGAATATATGGGTGAAAATAACATGCAAATATGCATTGTATGATGAGAAATGGCTTGCAACATTATGTACATTAGTCAAAACTGCTTACAAAATGTGTTTATTTGGATAAATAAACTAAAATGCCAGAGAATTTTCATGAGGATTCTTTTTTAAAAAAAACTTGCATATTGCTGCAGAGATGTGGAGAACTGTATTTAATTTTTGAAAAATGAGAAATTGAGAGAACCAAAATTGACATCTCTAGTTTGCAGGTATGGTGACCTCTACTGAGGAGGATGAAGCCTACCAAATTTCAGAATGACAGCTGCAGTGGTTCTTCTGCAAGGGCAGATTTTACTGTTTGGGGATGAGTAGAATTGTAGAACCCTCAACTAATCCATGCCCCACACAGATTTTTGGGGATACAATGGAGTTGCTACAAGTTACTGAGACTGAATTTGTCCAAAGTTTGACAAAAATTTGTCACGAAATATGGAAAACTAAACAATGGCCCAGAGACTGGAAGCGTTCAATGTACATCCCAATTCCAAAGAAAGGGGATCCCAGGGAATGCAGTAATTCGAACGATTGCCTTAATATCCCATGCAAGTAAAGTAATGCTCAAGATTCTACAACAAAGACTCTTACCATATATGGAGCAAGAAGTGCCAGATGTCCAAGCTGGATTTAGAAAGGGAAGAGGCACCAGAGATCATATCTCAAACATATGTTGGATGATGGAACGGACAGAGGAATTTCAGAAGGAAATCACCCTATGCTTTATAAATTACAGCAAAGCCTTTGACTGCGTAGATCATGAAAAACTATGGAATGCTTTAAAAGAAATGGGGGTGCCACAGCACCTGATTGTCCTGATGCGCAATCTATACTCTGCACAAGATGCTACTGTAAGGACAGAATATGGAGAAACCGATTGGTTCCCCATCGGAAAGGGTGTGAGACAGGGTTGTATTTTATCACCCTATTTGTTTAATCTGAATGCAGAACATATCATACGGAATGTGGATCCAAGATGAAGGAGGTGTGAAAATTGGAGGGAGAAATATCAATAATTTAAGATATGAAGACAATACCATACTACTAGCAGAAACCAGTAATGATTTGAAACGAATGCTGATAAAAGTTAAAGAAGAAAGCACAAAAGCAGGACTACAGCTAAACATGACTAAAGTAATGACAACAGAAGATTTATTTAACTTTAAAGTTGACAATGAGGACATTGAACTTGTCAAGGATTATCAATATCTTGGCACAGTCATTAACCAAAATTGAGACAATTGTCCAAAAATCAGAAGGCTAGGACTGGGGGAGGGGCAGCTATGAGAGAACTAGTACTAGAAAAGGTCCTCAAATGCAAAGATGTATCACTGAGCACCAAAGTCAGGATCATTCAGACCATGGTATTCCCGATCTCTATATATGGCTGTGAAAGTTGGACAGTGAAAAAAGTGGATAAGAGAAGGATCAACTCATTTGAAATGTGGCGTTGGAGGAGAGCCTTGCGTATAACATGGACTGCAAAAAAGACAAATAATTGGGTGTTAGAACAGATTAAACCAGAACTGTCACTAGAAGCTAAAATGATGAAACTGAGGTTATCATACTTTGAATACATTATGAGAAGACATGATTCACTAGAAAAGACAATAATGCTGGGAAAAACAGAAGGGAGTAGAAAAAAAGGAAGACCAAACAAGAGATGGATTGATTCCAGAGAAGCCACAGACCTGAACTTACAAGATCTGAGCAGGGTGGTTTATAACAGATGCTATTGGAGGTCACTGATTCATAGGGTTGCCATAAGTCGTAATCGATTTGAAGGCATATAACAACAACAAAAGCCACAGAACCACTTGGAAGGTTAGGAAGTCTCTGATCAGACTGGAGATGTTTTGTTAATGCTACTTTTAAACTGAGTTTGAATTATTTTAACTGTATGTATGAATGGTTTTAATACTGTAAATAGTTTAATTCTATTTTAATCTAGACTTTTGTATGTTTTTAATTATATGCGTCTTTTATCTGGAAGCCGCCGTGAGTTCCAGTTTTGGAAAAAGGGCAGGGTAGAAATAATGATAATAAATAAATAAATAAAAATACTCAAAAACATGAGAACCTTCCCTCAATCATTCCAATTTGCCTTGTAATTTAAGTTACTCACAGAACCAATGCACATAACAACAGTAGTAGTAGTAGTAGTAGTAGTAGCAGCAATAGTAGTATTTAGGAGCCCAAGGTAGTTCACAACACAGCAAAATACAACCATCACAAATGATAAAATACATCTAAAGCTGCCTATCTAAAAACCAAAGAACATGGCACAGCAGACAATGGTACTGTTGAGCTCCAGATTCCATTTATCCTATTTATGTATCAAAAGCCCAGATGAGCAGAATATGTCGACCCAGTGAGCAGCAGCCATGAAAGAGGTGAATTCCATGTTAGAGATCATTAGGAAAGGGATTGAAAACAGACCTGTCAATATCATAATGCTGTTATACTAATCTATGATGTGCCCGCACTTGGAATATTCTGTTCAGTTCTGGCTGTCACACCTCAAAAATGATATTGCAGAGTGGGAAAAGGTTCAGAAAAGGGCAACCAAAATGATCCAGGGGTTGAAGCAATTCTCCTGTGAGGAAAAGGGAGCTTTTTAGTTTAGAAAAAAAATGAGAGACGGGGGATATGATAGAGGTGTATAAAATTATACATGATGTGGAGAAAGTGGATAGACATTTTTCTTCCACTCTCATGTAGTACTAGAACCTGGGACCATCCAATAAAGTTAAGTGTTGGAAGATGCAAGACAGACAAAAGGAGGTACTACTTCACACATTGCAAATTAAACTGTGGAATTTGCTACCACAAGATGTAATGTTGGCCACCAACTTCATCAGCTTTGAAAGGGGGTTAGACAAATTCTTGGAAAATAAGGCCATCCATGGATACTCATCATGAGGGTCATTTTTTACGTCCAGCATCGGAGGCAGTTCCTGGGATCATGAGCAGGAGAGGGCTATTATTTTCACAGGCAGGGCTGGTACCAGACCACCATGGGCCCTTGGCCACCAGACAGCCACAGCCCTTCCCCAGTCGCACTACCATTTGCATCCCTGCATCAGTGCGCATGCCTGCCATCACCCAAGGTGGTGGCAAGGGTGTCAGCACGCCCCTGCCACCATCTTGGGTGATGGCAGGTATGCAATGATGCAACAGGTGGTGTGACTGGGCATATTTAACCATGTGCCAGCTGCGCGAACATGCAGTGATGGTGTCACCTGAGACAGTGGAGCTCCTGCTCTGTGATCCATGGCAACATCTGGTCATGCCCCGCAATCTGAGGCTAGCGGAGATCATGGACCACAAGCTCCATCATCTCAGCCACACAGGCCCTCAACCAGCTGCAGAGGCTCTTGGCCAGTGTGCAACCTGGCCACCCACTGGTGGTGGGCCTGCTTACAGTCTTCCCAGAAGCATCTGGTTGGCCAATGTGAGAACAGAATGCTGGATTAGATGGGCCTTTGGGACAATTCAACAGGCTGTTCTTATATAAGTTGCTGCAATACAAATAGAGGTGTGTGCCCCACACACTGACTAGGAACGTTCCAAATATCAGTGGAAGCTTCCCTTGAAACACAAGTGACAGCTCTGAAGAGGAGCTTTTTGTCAGGGTCATGGCAGGTAAAGAAGGAGTTAAGCTTCCTCTCCAGATCCTGTCTCAGCTCCAGGCAACTATTTATATGACAAAAAAATCCTTGACTGCTTGCCATTTTAGTTGCTGGAGTAAAAGCCTGCATTTGCATTGCAGCAACTAAAGCCAGCAATAGGTCCAGGCTGCCACTGCAGACACAGAAAGAGTCCCTGTTTAGTTACATCCAGTCTGTATCTATCAAGTTAGGGTACATTGCATCTTTTCAACTTCCTATGTTTATAAAAGTCCTTTACAAAGCTGACACTGTAGTCAGATATGCCCATAATTTTAAAAGAGCAACACTGAAGTATATTTGGCGAAAGTAAATAATTTGTGTTAAGCATTATTATTTATAGTACAAGGGTATGATTGCTCAGATGCATGGCCTGTATCCACAAGAAGTTATGCATTCAGTATTGTGGACCCAAATGACAGAGCCCCCCAATATATGGTGCAGGTAGTATTTCATCTGTCTCCTCACCACAGTCATCTAAGTAGCAGTGTCATTTTAGTGAAATCTTCTTATTGAACAAACAATAGAGAAAGCGGCTGGAACACCACAAAGCCATTGGCCTTTTTATTGTAGGACATCACATGATGTATGAAGTGGCACCATTTTAAAGACAAAAATTTTACCTACGTTGAGTACTCCTCTGAGAATTGGTTATGATCCCAAGTGCATAGGATGGTTAAGATTTTGTTTTTTAAATGTGTGGAAAGTTTTATCCTCTAGTGGAGGTTAGTTAGCAGTCCGACTATTTCATATTTCATAGGATCCACCCGCTAAGAAATGCCAAAATGCAAATAATTACTTTGTAGCCTAAACCTTTTGAACAAGCAGAAAATTGAGCATCTCAGAAATAATGTATAGTCAGTCTACTCCTACAAGGTATGTGTTTGCATTCCACATGGGTAGAATCAGTCATTACTGTCTGACGCAGGCAATATAATGCAAACTAGCATATAGTGTGGGGGCCATTGGTCTGTATTGGTCTGCCCTTTATTTATCTCTCTTTGTGTCACAGTTTCATCATTTGATCAAATAACTGCAGATTTCCACAAATATGTCATTCAGGTATCCCAGTTTATCTATAATGATTTTCCTCTTGTCAGCTCATTTCTTGAACCTTTGCTGAATCTGGTTTCAGTGGTACTATAAACAATCGTCATTGCATTGTAAAACTGGAAACTCTCCACTAAAATAGTGTTTTGATCTGGGTTGCCATAGTAATAGGTCTGTGCTCCCCTCTTTGGAGGCCTTGTTATATGAAGTATCTGTGATTTGCTCGGAATGGCCCCAGATCATCTGTCAAAATGAGTTTTTCCTTTTTTAAAATAATGATCTAGAAAATCCCATAGTGGCAACAAATATTTTACAACCATAACGAGGGACATTGTATCACTCAAGCTTTGTAAATCTATGCCATTATTGTATTAGAATAAATCACTTTTCCAAAGTGTTACTTGGAGAAATTCTGTTCTAATTTTAGATCTTATTCTGTATTCAGTGGGGAGAGGTATTTATTTCTTATATAAAGAGAATTATTAACTATGACTTCAAAAATGTATCACTTGTCAGCTCCTGTTTAGAGGCCCTGGAGCAATAAGACACACACACACACACACAAATATATATATATGTCCTTATTTCTATCAAAGTGCTGCAAATATCTAGTCAGTTTTAGATTGATTGCTTTAATGAGATCGGATGTTATAGTTCATTTTAGATGTTTACTTTCCTAAAAGGGATACTCTGTGAAAATATTAGAAATCTTTGCAAATTGATCAATGCCACCTGGAGAAAATACCGCTGTACATTATTTTAAATAAAGATGTTTCAGTCGGTTACAGTAATTTGATACATGAACTATGATATTCCTCCTGGAGGAACAAGAATAAACAAACACTATATCAACAAGCTGGTGACATATTCTACAAAAAGAGAACAAGGAGCGAGATCATATTTCATCTAAGAAAAATGATAACGTTGGTTACTTGATATAAGTCACTACCAGTACAGAGTTATTCGATGTAACTCACTGCCAGTTACAGCTTCATAATACCTGATGTGGGAATATTAAAAAATCAGCTGGAGAAAGTACAGTGAGAATCCATCTATATTCAATGAATTCTAATTAAAAAGTAATTATTGCACAATGAAGACTCTGCCAGCTTTGTTCTCAAACACAGAATTAGCTGACTGCTTTTACATATTGGAAAAAAGAAAATTAAATGGCAGGCAGCATATATATAATTTTCCAGGTGTCTTGGTTCTAAACAGGTTCAGATGATGGGGAATGTTGGTTCTTTTCTTAAATAGTTTTATATCATTTTGCCAAGTGAGGAGACATTGTGGGGGCAGAGGTGCTACACATTTTCTGTTATAATTGACCTGGGCTTTGAGATTTCTCTGTCATGATGCATCCCAGAACATTGCATGATGGGAAGAAACTTGTTATTCCTCAAGTAGTGCCAAATGGACAAGATCAAGTAGGTCTGGGACTTGAAAAGAAGAAGAAATATTGACAGATAAGTAACCATTCTAGTAAATGACAGGCAGGCACAGGAAGCATCATCTCTTCAGGGCTCAGATGTAATCTATTAACCTTTTTAAAAAAACACTCTGCCCGTGTGATGGATAAATAAAAATGTACAGAATTTAAGATATTTGTTAGTTAAAGTCAATCAAATGCATCGATTGACTTTCCTGCCAGCAGATTACCATAATGAAGAAGCAAGAGCTTATTCCTGAAGATATTTTTTCACTCACTACCTGCTAAAAAGAATTAGGGCTAAGGTGAATGGGGGTAATGCTCTTTTGTAAACATTCTAGCACTCCACAAAAAGCACCTTCCTTTGGGTGATTTTTACTGAGCAGGGCTGGTGCCCAGGGTGGTCAGGTTGGGCATTGACCGAAGGTCTCTGGGGCCCTCCTTAGGGAGGGAGGGTAGTGCTCCTGTTTTGTGATCCGTGGCAGTGCCAGCTTCCAGGCAACCCCCCCCCAATACAGTCATTGCAGGCTTCAATAAGCCCTCATCCATGCCCCACCTACCTCTCCCATCTAGGGTTGCCAGGTCAGAAGCATCCCAAACCCTAAAATTTCAGGGACTGGCCGTAGCAATGTCACGGGGGTAGGTTGTAGTGATGTCACAGGGTTGGGCTGTAGTGATGTCATAGGGATGGGCCCAAGTGATGTCATAGGGGCAGGTCCGAGTGATGTCATTAAGCATGATACATTAAACATCAACCACAGTTGCTTGGAGCATACAATTCAAACAAAAACATTTCTCTGGTTGGAAATGAAGACAGAAATCTTAGCTAAAAGATGGAACCTGGGTAGGGAACATTTAATCTAGCCAACTTGCTTCTGGCAAAAAGAGTTTAAGTGCCCTCAGGCCAGCCCAGTCACCAGAAGGCCATTGTAGGAAGAAAGGAGCCTAGTGTTGTAGAGATGTTAGATAGGAGCACTCAGGAGTAAAGATGGATGCCCCTGAAGGCTGCAATACTAAACACACTAACTAAGCTCCGTAGAACTCAATAGGACTTACTTCTGAGTAGATATGGTTTGGATTGTGCTTTTGGTAAAGTTTGACTAGGGATCCTCAGCAAAGATATCCATATCAAAGCAGGGTTGGCAACCCCCTGCCTGGAATGCCCTGCCTGTCCCTTTTAACATGGCGGTTCCAGACTTCTTCTTTACAGATTTGATCCTTCATTTCAGAAAAAGGTTTGAGAAATAAGTAAGAATAAGAAGATTCTCTATCCTTTTCTGTCTACTTTGTGGGCTGCTATAAACTTACTGTGACAGCCAACCCAATTCCAGTGAGTAATAATTGACAGAGAGAAAACATACATGGTTTGGTCACAATTTGGCTTGGGAACAACAACTGTAGCCACACTGCCCAGTATGTGAATTCTCTTTTACCACTATTGGGCAAGAAACAAACTGTCATGCAACCAACAAGGTACATCATTAGTGGGTTTAAGGGGATTGAGCTGAGTGCATGGAACCACTGCTGTTGCTTCTATGGATGTAAAGGAGTGATGTTAAAGGTAAATGACATGCAAGCAGAAAAAGAAAAGACATCTGGGGGCTGCAGTTAGTACAGAATTCTGTGGCATGATTGCTGACAAGAGTGAGACCCTAACAGCACATAATACCTCTTCCCTGGTTGCCGATTTAATACCAGGCCACGTTCAAGGTGTAATTCCCATGTTACAGGTGCCACATAGTACTTGTTCTGTTCTTGTAAGAAATCAGTCCTTTAGTATGGCAGCACCTTCACTTTGGAACTCCCTGCTTAGTGACATTAGGCAGATGCCTTCATTGTACTCTTTTCAGCCCCTGCTAAAAACATTTTTTCTTTAGGCAAGTCTACCCAGGCATGTAGAAGCTATTATGCTTTTTATTTGTTTTTAACTCTGTTGGTTTTATTATTTGAATGTTTTTAAATACCTGTTTTTAACTTTTTTTTGCCAATAATTGTATTGTTTTAATTCCTTTTGTAAGTTCTTTATTTTTTTACAATAAAGCAGTATATAAATGATGTAAGTAAAATACATAAATAAATTTCAGAGTCACTGTGGCCCTTGGGCCTCTTTCCTCTTTTAGGCACAAGGGATTCTGCCTTATAGCGACTCAGGCCATTTGGTTCTACCTAGCTCAGTACTGATGACATGGACTAGCATTGGCTCTCCATGATTCCAGGCAAGAGTCTTTTCCAGAAATTGAATTTTGGGCCTTTGCATGCAAAGCATATGCCCTGCCAATGAGCTACAGCCCTTTCCCTGTTTAATTGTTCTTTTCAATTCACTAGAATGCACAGCATACCTAGGGCAGATCCACATCATTCATTTAAAGCACATTAAACACACATCTGAAGTACATGAATCCCACCACAGAATCATGGGAACTGTGGTTAGTTAAGGGTAGTGTGAACAATAACTGTGAGGGGGAAACTACATTTTCAAGGATTCTTTGGGGGAAGTCATGTGCTTTAAATGCAAGTTGAATGTGCTTTAAATGTATTGTGTGCATCTACTTAATAAACTTTGTCTGCATGTAAATGGGTGCCATCAGCCAAGATGGTGGTAGAGGCTTCAGCCCCTTAGGGAAACCTCAGCCGCCATCTTGGTTAAGGGCAGTGCTGCATGTGTAACCGCAGAACAGCCAAGAAAGGTAGGTTGAGCAAGGGAATGGTGGGGGCTCCGGAACTCTCACCATGCGATCCACGGTAGCGATACTGCTGAATTGCAGAAGGGGGGCAGAGGGGCCCATCAGGGCCCCTCGGCCAGGGCCCCACCTGGCTGCCAGTTAGAGCCGGCCCTGCTCACAGGGTTGTTTGGAAGACTCCATACACACACACACACTGGAGATGTAAAATTACATAGACCCCATATAATAATTTATAGTCAAAACCAGTTGGTCATTGCAGAATGTTTTTAAAAAATAAAATCAGTATTAGTGTCCTACACAATAAAAGCAGTAATATATATGTAAGCCCTGCCTAATTGCTTTAAAAATAGGATTGGAAGGGAGATAAAGATTTACAACACAAGTACAATCCTTTGCTATGTTCATTCAAAAGTTCCATTAATTTACAGCATAATCCTAACCATGTCTACTCAAAAGTAAGTCCTATTGAATTCAATGGCATTTGGATATGTGGGATTAGCATTGCGCTTTACTTCCAGAAAAGCAAGTATTGGATTAAAGTTTCATATTGGCTTCATTTTCAAAACATTGCCCTCTTCAACAGCCCAGGAAAATTTAAGCTTGTTTGACTCCTGCACACAACAGAAAAAACGACTTTTGGTACTGCTGAAAGCTATATACTTAGTTTATGAGATTTTCAGATAAACAGGAAAAAACAACAGTTTTCAACCTTTGCAATGTGGTCTAGGTACTGCCTGGAGGCCCAGAAACCCCTTATCAATCATAAGCCTGACTTCACTTATTGGCTACAAACCTGAAAGGGCGGGATTAGAGCAGCCAGCTAAGAGATCATTTCACAGAAGTTGACGTTTCGTTACATATCTCAAGAACCAGACCACTAGAAACTTCATTTTTTAAAAAAAATGAAAGCTGAGAGTCTGCAGATTAAGCTGACTCACCCAGAGACCTGGAGAGGACCCAAAAAATCTGGAGTCTCCAGGGAAAACCAGACATCTGGCAACCCTACTCCCATCCCTGTGAATGACATGCACGCTACATGAGCATGCCTGCCATCAACCAAGATGGTAGTAGAAGATCCCCTAAGGGGCTAATGCCCCACCGCCATCTTGGTTGATGGCAGGCATGTGTGCATGTAATTAACAGCGACAAGAGAGTTAGGTGGGATGCATGGGTGGCCTTATTAGCCCTGCGCTGCCTGTATGGAGGAGTTGGACTATGGCACCGTGGGGCTCGGGCAGGCTGGTGGCCAAGGGCCCAGTCATGCCTGATGCCGGCCCTGTTATTGAGTGTTCTGTTTGCAGCCCATCATATAGCACCAATCCACCCTTAATATGCACTGAGAATTTGAGAGGGAGACCTATGCTACTTCCTGCTCTCACTCTCACTTGACATTGACAGTGTATCACATAGCCAAATTTGATTGGCTACATAGTGCCATGATGTCATCGTACTCACTGCTATCCCTGAATGATTAGGAACATATAGGGTAAGAGAAGAAAATAATATGAAGTAGCAGCAAAGAGAGCAAACATAGTGGTTGCAAGCAGCCACAAACAGGATTACAGAATTATATGGGTGGGTGGTTCAGGGGGCATTTTGTGCCTCCTCAGAGCTAATTTTGGGGCACAGATGTTTACAAGTGAGCTCTAGGCCTAGCTAGTCAAGAACATTACATTCATCTTCCAAATGGCTAGGGGTTTTTCTCCCTCTTTTTCTCATGGCTTTGTGAGTGGCAGGGAAGCATTTATTTGGCGATTCTTCTGATGCCTGTCTTACCTACACATATCTGCTGTGACAGTAAAAGCAAATCAAACTGAGCTGCTGAAAGAGCAGGAGGAGAAAAATGTGTGCTCAGTGGCACTATTCAACAGATCATTCAGCCAAAATGATAACAGTAATCTGGATGGATTAAAGCAGTGAGCCTCCTTGGATGACTGTCAGGATTTTACCAGAGACTCCAGAAAACACCTAATGAAGGATGGATGGAACATATACTGATGCTGAAGTGACTGCTGTCTGGATTTCAATTATTCAGTGTGCCTTGTTATCTCAATATCCTCCATGTCCTTCATGTGTTCCCCAAGTCAGTGTAACCATAATACCCCATTTTGTTGAGTGTGACCATATCTTGTATCTTACGGGGTCGGACAACCTGACCCTTCAGAAAGCAACAGTGTCGGTGCAACATGTGGATAAAGGGAAGATGCTCATATATTTCTGCCTCCCCCACCTTCCTTAAAGCCTTGGTGCAAAAACATATGGGAAATACCATTTTGCCCTTGACGTTTTGTACAGTGTTTTGCACCATAATCACACAGTGACTGCTCATTTGCATATGCAAGTTCTTCCAAAATAATTAAAAAGGCAAAGAGTCAAACTCTCTTCCTCACCCATACAATCAGATTTGGCCACATTATGATGTAATGAAGTCAATTCAAAGCAAAGGCAGGGTAATAAGGTCTCTTAAACACACAATCATACCACCCAGCCACCACATATGTTTTGCGATTATATAGCAATGTTGAAAAAAATGTAACTGTGCCATAGCTTTTATGCATTAGAATAAAGCAAATGGCAGGCAACTTTAGGAACAAATCATTCTTCCCGTTTCACAGATGTGTTCATTTTGGACTAGGGATGGGATCCATTGGCCAGTGCCGGATTGACCAAATTAAGGGAATCAATTTAAAATTCAATACTAAATCCAAATTGGGTAGAATTCTAGCACATCCCTATTTTGGACTATATTCTATTTCTTCCACAAGTGCTAGAATTAAATTAGTTGATGTGTTCACATAGCTACTTATTTGCCAAGAATTACAGCATAGAGCAAAGGGGGAAAAGTGCAGTCTCATTTGGCACTAGTAATGGACAAATCTGTCCATTTTGATTTCTCTCCAATTTTCATTTTTTCCAATCTTAAAATTCAGTTCGCCACATTTCTGTATTAGTTTGTGAATTGTATTTTTAAAAAATCCTCACAAAAAATTCTCAGCATTTTAGTGTGCATTTCTTCTAATGTGCACATTTTTGTATGCCATTTCCCCTAATACATGCATTTTTGTATCCAGCTTTTGGTTGGAGAACTGCATCATAAAATTCAGAGAAGCTGTGTTTCTGTCTGATTATTATTTTTGGAAGTGCACATTAGGAAGGCTTGCATTAAAAATGTCTCCCCCATCCCTACTTGCCGCCTGTAAAAGTGGAACAGGCAAAGCTTGGAAAAGTTACTTTTTTGAACTACAACTCCCATCAGCCCCAGCCAGCATGGCCAATGGATTAGGCTGATGGGAGTTGTAGTTCAAAAAAGTAACTTTTCCAAGCTCTGGCGTACTGTTTATTCCATGGGGAGCTATGTGATAGAGCACATGCTTTGCATGCGAAAGGTCCCTGGTTCACTCTGTGGCATCTCCAGAGAGGATGGGAAATAAATTCCTATGTTACACACTGAAAAGTAACTTGCCATTCAATGTAGACAACACTGAACTAGATGGACTCATGGTCTGGCTTCGTATAAAGAGCTTTCTGTGTTTCTTCCCTTCAGGCTCCTCCCTACCATAATGTTTATAAGCTCCTAATGCACACTATCTACTTTTTCTGTCCATGGTGATCACTGCCTCCACAAATATAGTTCCACTTTCCTCCTTTCTATCAAAATGGAATTGTAAATATTTAACTACAGATATTTGGTTGATGAAAACCATGATACCATCTTTTCTCAAAAGATCAAGGAAAAGATGAAAGAAGATTCCCTCATAGGTCACAGCTGATGTATTTTATAATCAATATGCTAAGGGAGAATCATATATGAATAAAACTGATGGCTTTCAAATGAATAGAGAAGGAAATGAAGAGAAAGAATTGACATCATATGAATGAGAGTGATGGAGGTGAACAAAATTTTGTACTCAAAACTGGGGAAAAGGTTTGGTTCAGCCCTATCAACAGCATACAGGGAGTAAATATGGCACATCACATTTCCCAAATTGGGTAGAAAAAATAAGACTCCCAAAGGTTCATTTCATAAGGAAAAAGAGTTAGGCAGCAATCTTAAAATATGGGAAACCAGCATAATTTAAGTTAAGCTGGTGTAAAGTATGCCAGATCCAAACTCCATTCAGGAGCAAGGCTACTGCCGGCTGAACTGGGCCAAGCCTGGCAGTGTGAAAACAACCCTTTAAAATAGAGTTTGACTCACACACCCCTTTTTGCTGGTATAAATTATGTGGGGTTGTTAGGTCATCTGAGCTGAATGGAGTTAGGATCCAATGTCTCCCCACAAGTTCTGCCCCCACCACATCCCTGGAACCACCTTTTTGGGGGGACATGCCAGGCTTAGCTGAATCCTGATGGACATATGCCATGTTATCTCCAGTTGACCTGGGATTGGGAATGTTCACTGAAGTAATTGTGGCTGGGCCAGGGTTCAGCCAGCTGTGCTGGAGATCCACCAGATCACATTATGGTGGATCTTGGATTTGGATCGCTCTCTTAGTCTTTTATTGTGGGATTGCCAATTAACCAGAAACTTCTGGGAAGAGATAAGGCAATATAAGTAATTCTGGGATATAGCCTATAACTGGATTTTTAAAAACATCTTCCTCATTCGCATAAAAGATAAAGGCAGTATAAAACTAAAAATGAAGAAATGGTTTTTCATTTAGTTATAGTGGCATGGAGAATGTGCCAAGAAAGAAAAAAGTAAGCACGCTGACATTCCAAAGAGCTTGAGAATATTTAAATAAGATCTAAAATCTGTCTAGATTGACCAGTTATATGAGTTTTGGAAAGAATGACAAAAGGATTAATAGTTGCTCTAAGGTCACATTTGACTCAATTCCATGGATTTTAAAAAGGGCTAAAATTTGTAGTACGGAGCTTCTCCTCCCCATCATAGACAATTATTTTAAAATGGAGGCATTTTCACAGACTGTTCATACTGTGTTTATTTACGTAGTAAGTTCCAGTAAGCACAGTAACTCGTATTATGTGCTTTTAATAAATGAATTAGAATTATAGATTAGTATGTGTTTCAGTATTTCAAAATGAGCATTTTTGTACATGACAAGGCTGTAAGACTTTTTTTTAAAAAAAAAAGAGCTGTAAAACATCACAGTGGAGAGATGGAGTGAACTATGTGGAGGTGCCAGTTTCCTCGCATTCCCTTGGCAATCAAAGCATGTACATCATCCTTTGTCTTCTGAGATATTTAGGCCACATTCTGGTCAAAATTAAGCACGTTTCAGTCCTGTTGATTTATTTGCAAGTGATTTATAATGCAATCTAATATGCAGTGGAGGCTGGGCTACTGGGCACAGCCCTCCCAATGGGAATGCCAAGCAACTTAAAAAAAAAAAGATCCCCCCCAATCTCCAAGCCACACACTCTTTCTTGTTCCACACACATTTTATATTTCTCTTTGAATTCAGAGAAGCTCTACAAACATTTCTGTCAATCTACTGTTCTTTGGCCATTTAGCTTCTTGCTCTCTGGCTAATCAGCTCTCTGTACCACTCAGCCAATCCTAATCAAAAAGTGTAGCAGTGGCAAAGAGATACCTCCCCTTGGTCTGTCTCTTTGTCAGCTCCCTAGGAAGGCTCCTACTCCATCTGTTGTTATGAGGCCTCTCTAACACAGACACTATAGCAAATTAGGGAGGACTCTGTGCTGCTTTCAAGAACAGCTCGTCTTGGTAGCTTTAGCCTATATCAGAATTGTACATTGGTTCTGAGCATGCTCAGAGTGGTTTCCTGAAAGCCACCTCTCCTCACATGTGAACTACATTCTTTGTAAGCAGCAAGGGAAAGGGAGTCAGTACTTTCAGCAGCAGCAGCAGCAGCTTTACACATTTGGCACATTTGGAGAGAGAGAAAAATATATATCAGTCTTGTCTTTCCATAATAAGTGAGATACTATTTTTATTTTATTTTACTTGCATTTATTTTGGTGTATGGATGTGGGAGACAATTGAGAGGAGAAATGTCCGCATGCCTCTGCATGTGTGTGCTTTGCTGCAACAACTTGTTGTGCTTGCCTTGAAACAACGTATCATATGCAGTTAGTTTTTGGGGAAGGGATGATGATTATGCCATAATACATTTTTTAGTCTTTAAGGTGGTAGCACTGTTCTGCTGTTTTGCTAAAGTTGTACTGTGACCTACTTTACAAGGTTGTTGAGGATAAAAGTCTATAAAACACTTGGTAAATTTAAATGCTATTACAAAAAGTAGGAAGCTTCAGAGGATGGTTCAGATGAGAATTCAGTGTGCAGAACCTATATATAGTATGGGAGCATGGGTTACACCCTGCCTGCATGCCACGCCCCCACAAGCCTGTCCCAGCAGGCAGCCACATACTGCATTTTCTGAGGATCTACATGCAAAATCCAATGTTTGTAGGTCTGAATATCCTGGTTGTGTTCCAGATTCTTTTTTCTTTGTTTTTTTTAGGTTGGGTTGTTTCATGATTCCAAATCTACACTCCCACCCATCCCCCAGTTCATAATCAGGGACAGGCAGGCTGGTGATGGATTTTTTATTAGTATTATTTTGAGTATTCCTTTTTAGTCTTACCTTTACATCCAACCCACCTTTCCTTCAAGGAATACAAGATGATATACATGGGTCTCCTTTTCTCAATGTTACCCTCACAACAACTCTGTCAGGTAGGTTAGACTGAGAGACAGAGACTGGACCTAGGTCACACAGTGAGTTTCCTGACTGATTAGTGATTTTAACTGTGATCTCCCAGGTCCTAGTCTTCTTAATTTTCCTGCATTTTATTCCATGCCTCTGTGATCTCCCATTGGCCATGCCTCTGGGACCTTCATTGGCCATGCCTCTGGGACCTCTTAGTAGCTCCACCATGTCTACTAGGCACCAGCCACCACTCCCAATACAGTAATATCTCAGTTAACAAATCCTCCAAGAAAGAAGCTCCTTTTAACAAAGTCTTGTTTGGGGGTGGGGGGTGTATACTCTGACATAGTCAGAATGTGGCTCCTTGTCTACTGGATTGCAGTTGCTGCAGGCAGCTCTCTCATGCATGGCTGGAATGGTGCTCCTTGCCAGGTAGTGCAGGTGCTTCTGCAGTAAACAGTGCTTTGGATGCCCTGGAAGCACTGTTTACTGCAGACACATCTGCTTGAGTGTAGGGGAGGCTGGCAGAGAAAGAGAGAGAGAGAAACCAAGCACAGGTGGTGGCGGTGGCGGCAGATGTCCCTTGCCTGCCTGCTCACATGTATAGAGATAACTGTGCTCAAAGCTTTAGATTCCTATAGCAAGGTGCTACATGATAAAAGAAAAAAGGCAAGGCAGGCGTCCCTGGATGCATTTTGGAAGAAGCCTTCAAGGTTTACCTGACCTGGTTGTTTCATTTCAGACCTGCATATTGTTAGTTTTAAATAACAAAAGTTTGCTGAAATGTGTTGAACTGCTCTTCTTTTTTGTGGTGTGTAGGACCATATCCCTATTCTTTCCATGTTATTCCTACCTCTGGTACCAAAGTTTCTGTTAAAGAAGTAATGTCCAGGAATGCATCTACTTTGTTAACTAAGGTATTTCAGCGATAAGCACCACTGCATCCAGTGGGACCAACAGGTAAGTATGGGAGAGAGATTTGATTCAGTTCACATTTAAAGGTGAACGTTCCTAATTCAAACTTCCTGAAATAATATACAAAAATAATATACGTTCATGGGCTACACCAGGCAGGCAGACATCAGGATCCTCTTTTGCATTTTCAATGTATTTTTAAAGGATGGTAGAGGAAACCATAGTTGCAGTGGAAGACAGGGTATGAATGGAGGAGAAATTCAATCCAGTTCATATTTAAAGGCACACCTGTCTAATTCACACTTTTCAAAACAATATGCAAACCAAAACACAGCCATCCTCTGAAATTCACACTTCTCTGAATTTTGCAATGCAGTTCTCCAGCCAAAACTGTATACAAAAATGCATTATATTAGAAAGTCTTGCTTGCAAAAATGTATCTGATAGGCAACATTGCATACAAAAATGTGTTTTTAGGACACACTTGCACTAAAATGCTGATGCATTTTCATTAATACTTTTTAATTGCAAATTGATATGGAATATGGAGAACTCAAGACTGGAAAAATGAGGAACTGAAATTGACAAATTTGCCCATTCCTACTCATGCATAAGTATGTATAGGATTGCAGCCTTTAGCACATAATAAGGGTTACAATCGCATTCATGCTTACTTATGTTAATGCCATAAAACACAGTGGAACTTGCTTCTGTTCTGAGTAAGCATGATTATAGGATTGGATTTCCCATTGAAATTAATCAGACTTAAAAAGTGCTCAACTTTGCCTGGATGGTCTCATTAGTTGGCACTTTTTCTAAGTCTTCAGAGTCAGGGCCGGTTCTAAAGGGCGGCCAGGTGGGGCCTTGGCTGACAGCCCCTGGGGCTACAGGGGCCCCTGAGGGGCCCCTCTGCTCCCCTTCTGCGATAGGATTGCTGCCACGCATCACAGGGCAGGAACTTCTGCCTGCCCACCATTCCTTTTCCCCACCTACCTGTCTCATGCCTTTTAGCGTTGCCCTTAATGAAGATGGTGGCCGAGGCTTCCCTAAGGTGCTGAAGCCCCTGCCACAATCTTGGTTTATAGCAGAGATGCGCACGCATAGCACGCACGCCTGCCATCAACCAAGTTGGTGCCAGAGGCTTCATCCCCTTTGGGAAACTGTGATCGCCATCTTGGTTAATGGCAATGCTAACAGACAGGAGACAGGTAGGGGGGCACGTGCACGTGCGCACACGCCGGGGCCCAAGAAAGCTGATGCCCAAGGGCCCCGGCATGCCTGGGGCCAGCCCTGTGAATCAGAGTGCCTTACCTGCATTATTGCAATATTCCTTACAGGGATGTATAAGGTAATGCCCAAATTACAGATGGTTGGCTGAGGATAGTTGAGTTGATATTTAAACCAAGGCTATCCAGCCCATATACTCACCTCCTCAGTAAGTGTGCTACAACTTCAATAGACTGTTGTTGCTGCTGTTGTTGCTCTACATTTTGTAAAATAATGTACGTCTGATGATTTTTGCCTTAGGCATATAAGAAGGTTTGCAGAACAAGGTTTTGACCAATCTGACTTCTGTCGTTTCCCCTCCCCTCCTTGTACCTATGAATTATCTGCAAAATATAATGAAGAGGGGGAACATATTGACTTTAATTCAAATGGGATTATTTTGAGCTATCTCTGCCTTAACTATTGGGTTTTAATAATGTATAAGTCTGATCCTGACACAATCATTCAGGTAGCCAGAGCCATGACTCGTAATGAGTTGAATGTCAAGGACTGCCGTGCCCATTCTAATAACTCCTCTTGTGGACAAGATATTAATATTCCTGTGAGCAAACACTGCTCTGACTCATTAATCAATAAGCCAGCTCTGCTACATAATAACAATAGCTATGCTGCGTAATTAACTTTTGTGCCATGGACTTTATTTTCCACCAAAGCTCCAGCCAGTTGACATGGGATTATGGGCTCCACAACAGGCAAGGGAACCCATCTTCATTTATTTTGAAGAAAAATCAGTGCACCTATTGTCACAAGGCAGGAATGTGATACAATTGTGTACAGGTATGTCGGATTGCCTAGCTTGCAGTCAGGCTGATGGGCAAAGCAAACACAACTGCATGAAAAAAAATTCAGCTGGAGTGATTCTGACCTAGCGCTCTATTAATTCCACGTGCTTTTGTGATAGATCTTTGAATGAAAGTGCAATGCACTATGCTGAATCTTCTCCCCTGTTGATTTTCAGGTTGAAATAATGCTTTTTGGTGATGGGGAGGGAGTAAGAAAAAAATCCCTATATAATCCTTTGATTATGAGAATAGTAATTTATTTAGTTCACTTAAATCCTGCCTTTCTTCCATCACAGAACCCAAGGTGGTGTGCATGTCAGTCTCCCATCCAGGCGTGACCAGACCAAGACCTGCTTTACTTCTGTAAGGTGAATTGTGGGGCCCTCAGACCATACCCTGGGATCACTACAGTGAATAGTTTCATCTTAGCCCTTTTTTCCAGTCCTGTACGCTGCCATTGCTTCCACTATCTGCTGCAGCATCTTTGGGTACTATCTAGTGCTGTGCTGGTTTAAATCCAGTGCAGAATCCAGAACTCCACTTGCATAATGGGACTTCCGCTTCCTCTCCTCTCCCTGCATACACTGAAAATCTGCTCTGGAGCATCTCCCAATCCTATGAAGAAAGTTGTGAGAGCACATGGGGACAGTGGCGGCTGGTGGCTCCACATCAGGGAGGCAGTGGAATCTGCTCTGGGTTTAGTCTGAACTTTTAAGGAACCGTACAAGGTGCTGAACCTATTTTGGTGAACTTGGACAGCTCCTTGAAAGTTCAGACTAAAACCCAGGGTGGATTCCACTGCCCCACTGACATGGAGCCCACAGCCGCCACTGCATGGAGGGGGGAGACTCTGGGGGATAAGACAGGAGGGGGAAGTTCCACTGCGCAAGCAGAAGTCTGCTGCATGAGTGAAACAGCAGTGTTGGATACAGCCCTATAGCTTAAAGGACTACCAAATCTTGGAGCAAAGTCCTGTTGCGCTAGCGGTAATTCTTGTGTTGATGGGACGCATTAGTTGAATGCTGCCCATGATCTGTGCTATGAAAACAGATTGCATGAGCCATCTATTTGACACTGTTCAAACCAAGCAAGGGGCAGAGCTTGGAAAAGTTACTTTTTTGAACTACAACTCCCATCAGCCCCAGCCAGCATGGCCACTGGATTGGGCTGATGGGAGTTGTAGTTCAAAAGAGTAACTTTTCCAAGCTCTGGAAGGGGAATGGCATGCATAGAATCACATTTCTAAACATGGAATGTTAGCCCTGAAACCCTCGCTTTAATGTGATGGGAGGGGACAGGATCCAGAAGATCAGCCACAGGTTCCCCACTCCTAATGTTTGCAATAAATCCTCTTGAACATCAAGGCTTCAATCTTATAGACAAACTTACATGGGAGTGAACTCAATGGGACTTACTTCGGGGTAGGCATGCATAGGAAGGTTTTGTGTCAGAGCTAGACAAAAAAAAATCTGTTTCAGGTTACAGACATTGAATAACATTCTTCTGCAATCTGAATCAACGGAGAAAAGAATAGATTGCCTTTCTGTCTATCATTCCTCACTGGTTCAGGTTACTTGTAACACGCACTGGTGCTTTACTCCCAACAGGTAAATACTGCAATCTTGTGTAAGAAGAAGTTTGCCTAATGGCCTGATCACAGACATGTTTACTCAGAAATAAGTCCCACTGAATTCACTGGGGCTTATGCCTCAGAAAGTGTTCGGAAGATTGTAGTCTGAGGCTGCCCAAATATACATACACTTAACAAGGAGTAAGTCCCATTGAACTCAAAGATGTTTACTTTTGAGTAGGCATGTATAGGCTTGCACTGTAAATTGACTCACTCACCCCCAGCATCATGGAGAAGAAGGAGGCAGGAGAGAAGCCTCCCCCCGGGTGGAATGATAGAGTTGCAGCCATGGCAGAAACCTCCCCAGCAGGGCCAGACTGCAAAGGAGGAAGAAGAACAGGAAGAAGAGGCATCATACCATGGGGCAAGGTATAGGCTGCAATGTGTGAATATCTGCTTAATTCTGACCCACGCAGTCGAAATTAAGCAGATTTTTTGCCCACCCTAGCCTGCACCCTGTTGCTTGCCCCACAGTGTAGCTTCCTTTTCCTCCTCTGTGGACTGGCCCTGCTCAGGGAGGCTTTTGGATTCCTCTCTTCCATTTCATCCAAAAGCACACACTAAGGTTATATAAAACATAAGCAATTGATCAGCATATGTAAATATTGCCAAAGTTTCCTTTGCAGGTAAGAATATTTCTACCTCTTTGTCAGTGTTTGTTGACAGTTTCCTCCATCAAAATCAAGCAATATTTTGTGCCAGGTTCTTTAAGAATCGGCCTCTTTAGGCAGGATTTGTCTCAATGTGAAAATCAGGTGTATTTGAATTTTTGTTCTGACTAGTTCAATCAGTCCCTCCAAACCAGAAAGACTGCAGACATTAATTTTTTTATCTAGCTAGCTCTTAACTGAACATATCGCTGGTTACTTAAATTTTAATCTATTTTTAATAGAAAAATTGATACAGCAGTATGAAACATGAAGTCGCACATTATTGTTCTGTGGATGACTGAGCTTTTAAAGAACATTATTCCAGCCCCTGAATGGACAGAAAAACTTAAAAGGTTATGTCCAACATCAAAAGTAATGTAAGCATTCACCAAAGCCCCATTCATCTTACAGGAACTGTGGTTCAGTGCTGACAGACTTGGGCATTTTGTTATTGTTAGGGAATGCAAAGTTAGCTTTCATTTGTGAGTGAATAAGGAGTAAGAGGCAGCCTCTCAGTTGTCACATTATAACAACTGTCCTTTTGGCATCTGGAGAGGGAACCCTCCCCTACTGTTTAATATTATCTATACCTGTCCTTTTCTCTTTATGATTTTTTGATTATTGTATTATATCATGCTTTTAACCAAAAAAACCAAAATTGCTTCTAAGGTTAACAAAACGTGATTTCTGCGTATATTATAGTTTTCATATACCTGTACCAATCTTTCCTGTGAAAACAGAGTTTATTGATTACAGTCTGATCAGGTACCATCATCACCGCCATCATCATTTAAACATATATCCTGCCCTTCCTCCCAAAATGACCCATCAACAACAAGTGATAAAACAATAAAAACATCTTTAAAATAATTCCATTGCAGATACAGACATGACTGTAGCATGAGAGCCTTTTGCTTGTGAGAAGCAAAAGGCACTGAGACAGTTTGGGCATGTGTGAATATATTTCAAAACAGCTTTTATCCTTTTGTATGATATAGCGTGCAGTCCCAAATAGAATTGTTTTATATTATGCAGACTTCTATATATGTCTGTTTGTGAAGTGGCATGGACTGTATTCCCAGACTGAATTTTTACTTTGATTGATGGACTCATTTATGGTGTTCCTGCTTTCAGTATTTGCTTTCAGTATTTGCTCGTTCATTTTTAAGTGGCACCTTGCACAACACTCCCCAGTTTCCTACACCTTGATTTTAAGTTACCGTATGTCTGAGGGTGTTATTTGCTATTGTTATTTCCTTTAACAATAGAAATTTGCTCATTTTTTTCAGCACCCAATCTTTGGCAGCAATTGATTGGGTTAGACAAAAATGGTTCCTGAAGTCATGGGAATCATGGAATTCTCTCTCTATTTTTTCCAGAGGGTTTATCTTTACAAATGAGGCATAGTAGGAGGAAAGATGAGTGGCCCCATGAGTTTGCCATGGAAGCAACCATTTCCCCACTACCACTTCAATGCCCCGGAGACCAATGCAGTGTCATGATATAGCATCATTCCCATGGGGGCATCCTGTTTCAAAGGGACACTGCTTGAAACAGTGGCCAAAGTTTTTTAAAAACATTGAAAAAGAAAATAAACTTACTTTATGGTGCCTTGTCTGTAAGGGTGCTCCTTCCCCTGAAAAATGCAGAGAATTTTGCCACCACCACTGAAAAATTGCAGACAGGTAATTGGGTCTATTGTCAAACCATGCTTACTGTTAAGAAATTTCTCCTAATTCATGCTAGGCCTAAAGTGCCTCCCCAATTCACAGCCAGGCCTCTTAACAGTAAGAGCAGTTTAACAATGGAACCAATTACCTAAGAGATAGTGTCCTTTCCATTGCTGGAAGTCTTCAAGCAGAGGCTGCACAGCCATTTGTTTGGGGTGCTCTAAGCTCTGGGTTTCATGCATTGGGAAGTAGTTGGACTAAATGATCTACAAGGCCCTCTCCAATTCTGTGATTCTGCGGCAGCTATAAATCTGTCGTCTCCATTGTCTTTACAGTACACCTGAAGCAGGCTGTTGCCTACAAATGCTCTACCACACAATACATATGTTAGTCCTTAATTTGCTACAAGATTCACATACAGTCATGGTGGCTACATCCAAATGCATTTGAATCATTGTGATTGCTTAACTGAAACAATTAAAGTAATTGGTGCAGGCTAATACAACTGCATGAGAATGAGCCAATATTTGACCATTCCAGCTGTCATATGGGGAGCCTAATCAATGAATTAGTCTGGGCAGATAATTACTCCCTATTCTACTAGTCCATAAAAAAAGGATCAATGAAGTCAAGTGTCCAATTTAATGTTTCACATATAATCATTATACTATGAACACAGCAGTGCTGAGAGAAGTATTGTGCATTTTGAATGCAAATTGTGCAATATAACAGGATAATCTTCAAACTATTGAAGCAGAACTGTATTATAGTGATAATAAGCAATTTGTTGTTGGGCTTTGTCCTAGATTTAGTTTGAACACATACTTGTCTTCTGCGCAGCTTATTGAAATGGTGGCAGTCAACTGCTTTGTGGGTACAAATCCTGCTTATTAAAATTGGAGGGTTATCTCAATGATAAATCCCCTTTTGCACTTATGTATTTCTTTAATTAATGTGCCACTTCGTATTTCAAACAAAATTTCTAAGTGGTATATTATTATTATTATTATTATTATTATTATTATTATTATTATTATTATTATTATTATTATTATTATTATTATTAATTGAATTTATCAATCACCCATCTGGCTGGCTGTCTAGCCACTCTGGGCGACGTACAAAATAGGCATACAATACCTAGACATTAAAAATCTAAAAACAATGAAGATAAAATCTATACAAAGCCCTAAATGTATCACAAATAAATACAAAAAAAACCCCTGTAAAAAACCCCACAGAGCACCAGCACAGATCACTCTGAGATCCTCTGATGGGCCACTTCTGATGGTTTGGTGAGCCTTCACAAGGGATTGAGCCTCTAATGCGGTAGGCCCTGCCCTGGGAAACTCCATGCCAGTAGAGGTTCTGAAGGAATCATTCCTGCCTTCTTTTAGATGTCACCTAAAAACAGTGTTATTTAGACAGGCCTTTGAAATATGAATGTTCTTTTAACCAGGCAGTATTTATGGATTTTTATGACGTTTTTAATGATGTTATACTGATGTTTTTATAATCATCATCTTTTGTTTGATGCATACATTTTTTAATGAAAGTGCAGTTTATAAATATTTAAATAAATATCAGTTAGAGAATATATCCTATTATGTTGTAGCCTGGCCTTTTAGTATACTTTATCATGTATTCTCAATAGTCCACATGTGCCAGTAGGTAATCCAGTGGTCCTTCACACGTGATGGGGACTAGGGTTGCCAGGTCAGATGCATCCCCAAACCCTGAGATTTCAGGGTCGGGCCTTAATGATGTCATGGGGACTGCAGTTAGTGCAGAAAACTGCAGCATGATTGCTGACATGAATGAGACTGAGACCCTATCAGCACATAATACCTCTGCTCTGAAATCTGCACTGGTTGGCGATTTGCTACTAGGCCAAGTAAAGGTATGCTTCCATGTTATGGGTTCCACGTAATACTTGTTCTGCTCTGGTAAGAAATCAATCCTTTAGTGTGGCTGTACCTACACTTTGGAACTCCCTGCCTATTTACATTAGGCAGGCACTTCATTGTACTCTTTTTGGCACCAGCTAAAAACATTTTTGTTTAGGCAAGCCTACCCAGGCATGTAGAAGCTATTATGTTTTTAATCTGTGTTTAAACTCATTGTTGGTTTTATTATTTTGAATGTTTTTGAATACCTGTCTTTAACTGTTTTTGCCAATAAATTTGTTTTAATTCCTTCTATAAACCTCCTTGAGGGTTTTTTTTACAATAAAGCGGTATATAAATGTTGTAAATAAAATACATAAATAAATTTTGGAGTCACCATGGCCCTTGGGTCTCTTTCCTTTTTTAGGCACATCTTTTTTAGGCACAATCTTCCAGAGACTGAATTTTGGACTTTTGCATGCAAAGCATGTGCCCTACCACTGAGCTACAGCCCTGTTTACAAAAGTATCTTTAAAATTGTTCTTTTCAATTCACTAACGAATGCACAGCATACTAAGGCAGATCAACACCATTTAAAGCACATTCAACGTACATTTGAAGCACATAAATCCCACCACAGAATCATGGGAACTGTAGTTTGTTGTGGTGGGAACTATAACTGTGAAGGGGAAATTATTCTTCCCAGGATTCTTTGGGGGAAGTCAGTGTGAGTTGGATGTGCTTTAAATGTATTATGTGGATTTGCATTACTTCATAAACTTTGTCTGCATATAAATCATTTTAATTAAATTTTAAAATAGAAACAAGTTACAATGTTTACCTGCTGACTATGGGCTACATACTATCACTCAGCCTAATCTGCCCCTCAGGGTGAAAACAACAGAGAGGGACCATGACCACCCCAAGGAAGAAGGGCACACTTAAAATGTAGAGGAAATAATATTTTGTAAATAATAATTTACAACCATAGTGTGAAATCAGATACGTATTAAGACATAGTATGAGGAAATATTTATATAAGCCTGAAGGTCAAAGATGTTTATTATTTACACAACCTGTAAAGATATTTATCATGCAATCTTATGCATGTTTACTCAGAAGCAAATCCCAGTGTATTCAATGGGACTTACTCAGACAGCGAAGCAAGCACAGGACTGCAATTCAGTGATAAGGAACTTCACTCACCCAATCCAAAATTCAGAATCATGCCACTTTAAGCTGTTTTGCAACTGTTTTATACTGGTTTTATGGTTATTGGATTTTAAATGGCTTTATTTCTTTTTGTGAGCTGCCTTGGTTTCCAACTCTACCTCACAGGGTTGTTGGAAATATTCCATATACACACACACTGGAGTTGTAAATATACATACACCCCATAAAATAGTTTATTGTCAAAACCAGTTGGTTATTGCAGAACTTTTTTTAACAAAAGTATTAGTTTCCTACCAAATAAAAGCAGTGACACCTAAGTAAGCCCTGCTTAACTGCTTTAAAAAAAAGGATTGGAGGGGGAGAAAAAGATTTACAACACAATCCTTTTCTATGTTCACTCAAAAGTCCCACTGTTTTTCAGCACAATCCTGACCATGTCTACTTAAAGTCCTACTGAATTCAATGGGGGTTACCTCCCAGGTATGTGGAGTACTCCCAGAAAAGCTTCATATTGGGAAGGTTTCAAAACAGGTTATGAGTAAGACAAATAAACTGCCCTCTTAAACAGTCCAGTAAAATTTAAACTTGTTCGACTCCTTAATTAGAAAAGTATAGCACTGTAGCATGTACACTTTTAAAAACATAAAATGTATAATATGCCATTTTTGCAAGTAATTTAAAAAACCTGAGTGCACACTTTTATTATAATTATAATTGTTTACTGTGTATGCCCACTAAGATCCTGCTGTGATCTTCTCTTGTAGTACAATCCTGTGCATGTTTACTCAGAAACAAGTCCCAATCCTGTACAGAGAATGTACTCTTTATGCTGCTGAATATATTTACTGAATTCCTGATGTGAGACAAGCAGGAAAAGGAAACTGTTCTCAGAACTTGAAATGGGGTTGAGGTATTGCCTGGGGGTCAACAGCTCTTGTCAATCACAACCCTGACTTCACTTATTGTCTAAAAACCTGAAACGGCAGGGATTAGAGCAGGTCGTACTAACAGAAGTTGCAGTGCAGGGAGACGACTGACATTTTGGTTTATACCTTTTGAACAAGACAACCTAGAAACTTTTTTTAAAAATGAAAGCTAAGAGTCTGGAGATTAAGGTGACTCACCTGGAGACCCGGAGAGGACCCCCAAAAACTGGAGTCTCTGGGTGAAAACCAGAGACCTGTCAACCCTAATGGGAACTAGTCAATGCTGGCTTCAGGTTTGGGGTGATCCATGGCAATGGGTCCCCCCTCACTGAGCAGGCCTAAATCTTCCTCACCACTATCATCACCGCTCATTTTGTTGTTTATACACCTGGTACCAATCTGCATAATCAAGATAAGGGAGGATGCTGTTCTTATCCCTGACTAGGGATGGCAAGTTCTGTCAGTTTCGGCCCTCTCACTTTCTCATTTTTCCAAGCTTAAATTCAGTTCTCTAAATTTATGCATCAATATGTTGATTTTCTTTTAAAAACTCCTCATGAAAATTCTTCAGTGTGAATTTTTCCTAGTAAACACATTTTTGTATATAGTTTTAACTAATATAGACATTTCCCCAAGCTATTTCTCCAAATGTATAGCATTTTTGTATATTTTTACCAATATATTCATTTTTGTGCACATTTTCCCCTAATATATATATATATTTGGTAAACATTCGTTGATTGGAGAACTGCATTGCAAAATTCGGATAAGTGTCAATTTTGAAGGATTGCTGTCTTCCAGTTATTGTACTGTTTTGGAAACTGTGAATTTGATACATTTGGCTTTAAATGTGCACAAATCAATTTTCTCCCCCATCCCTACTCCTGACATTGCTTGCATGCCCAGAGAGGGCAAACGAATAGGAAGGAACAGCAAAGGGGAGTAGCCATAGGCCCAAGAAGCTCTGGCATAGGCTGTGGCCCCAGCAGGAACCCAATTATGCTGGCAACACAGTCAAAGGCCATATGGATTTGTCCCCAGTCACTTTCAAGATGTTGTTTACAGTGCAGCATGAAGCGATACCTACTTATATCCCATAGAAATTAGTGGGGCTTGGAGCTAAGCCACACAATCGGCATGGTGCAGCTCCTGCTGGACTGTTCCATTTCAAACTCCACGTAAAAATTCCCAGACTAGAGCCCAATCCTGTCATGCAAAATGAATGCATCAAGGTGAAAAGGTAGGCCAGAACCATCATAGAAAGAATGCCAAGTACAGTCACTTGTGGCATTGAATCTGCAGTGTCATTTGTGGGGTTTTTTGTCCAAGTCATTTGGGACCAATCCATCTTTCTCTGATACATGTCAGTCGCAAGCCCATTCGTAAAGGTCACTAACAAATATTAAATGTGTCCTATTGCAGCTACCTATTATTCCCAGCGATCGGGGTGGGGAACCTTTTTGAGCCCAACGGCAACATTCCCCCTTCTGGAATGCCTTCCAGTGGAGTCAGAGGCAAAAGTGAGTAGAACAGCAAATGTTGTTGTTGTTTTCAGCAGTTGATATACTACTTAGCACTATAGTCTCTAACCAGTGTACCATAAGTTTAAAAAAGATATAATAAATAAAAAATCAGTTAAAATTAACCATAAAATCAGAAGACTTACTAAAATGCCTGCTGAAATAAAAAGATCTTCACCAAGTACCGGAAGTTCGACAGAGAAGGGACTTGTCTGATCTCATCCAGGAGGGAGTTCCACAATATGTGGCCAACAATAGTTAACACACAGCTTCTGGTAGACATGAGCTGTGAATCTGAGCCATGGGGGACCACTGACAGTAGTCAAGACCTCAGTGACTGGGTAGAGATGTAAGGAATCAGGAGGTCCTGAAGGTATCCAGGATCCAAGTTGTAAATTAACTAATATGAGAACCTTGAACTTGGTCCAGCAGCATATGGGCAGCCAGTACAAGTTTTTAAGCACCGGAGTCATGTGCAGGCAGTAGTCTTACCCCACCAATGGTCTACCTGCAGCATTTTTGCACCAGGCCCAAGGGTAGTCCCACATAGAGCACACTGTAATAATCAAGTCTTGAGGTTACCAATACATGAATTACCATGGCCAAGCTATTCCTGCCCCAAAATAGCCATAGTTGATATACTAGCCATAGCTGCTAAAAGGCACTCCTAGCTACTGAGGCTACCTGAGCCTCCAGTGACAAAGATGGATTCAGGAGTGCCCCCAAATTATGATCCTGTTCTTTCAGTGGGAGTTCAACCCCATCCTGGACAGGAAACTGGCCAATCTCGTGGGCATGGGAATCACTCACCCACAATACCTCTGTCTTCGTAGGGTTCAAACTCAGTTTATTGGCCCTCATCCAGCCCACCACTGCATCCAGACTATGGTTCAGATCATGCCCAGCCTCTCCTGACTCAGATGCTTTGGAGAAACAGGCTAGTAGGTTAGTTTTCTATACACATCCCTCTCTATCCTCCATCTAAGCAAACAGGCATTATCAGAGTATCAAAGACATACTGGTGATGGGATGGCATCCTCCATCTGAGGCAGCAGGCTAGTTTGGGGTGGCCAGGACAGGGTGCATAAGATACAGAGCTCTGTCTTCCAACCGAAGACTACCCAGGAGAGCATAGGTGGAAGAGCCAGGGGGCTTCCTCTGCTCCACTGGCTTCTGCCCCTGGAATTGGTCACGTCACTTTGCCTAATGGTCAGGCCAGCCCTGTCCTCTGCCATGATTAGTGACATATGCGTACCCTCCATGCTGTTCTGTGCTACCTGGGTGGTATCAGTGTGGAAATGGTGTAGCAGCAGGAAACAAAACTGCCAGTAGAGGAAATGTTCCAACAAACAGGAAGTAGTCAAGATGCTTTGGATCTCACTACTACCTGAGTAACTGAAGGTATTCACTGAATGTTGGCACCAGATGTTCCTTCTCTTGAATACTGCAATCAGTCTATTTCTTATCTTAGCATGCAAGGACACAAAAGGCTCTCTCTGGAGACACCGACAGAAAAAAAATAAAGGAAGTCTTTTCAGACATCTCAAAATGGCAACATCAGGAATGCTAGTACAGGGAGATTTTGCTGAGGCCGTTCACTCACACTGCTCCCTAAAACCAATTACTTCCTGCACGCTACATGCTCATGGAGATATCCTCTTTGATTCAAACACAGAGGAAAACAAAGCACACAGCGCTCATTAAAATGCATGCTGTTTCCTGGCAAGAGCAGTGTTCATGTCTATGCAGTAGAGCTGAAATGTGAATTGGTCCAAACCTGTTTCAATGCCAGCATGGAGTCATAGGGTTAGAACTTCTGTGCATCAAGATCCCCTTACATTAAAATCTCTAGAGGGAGAAATACTTGCTCAAATGTGCCCAAGAACTCATGATGTGAAGAAAGGAGTCTCAAAGGTTGTATCTGGTCCTCAGGCCACCACAAGCTGCACAGGTCTATAGTTTGAAGTGTAATCTGAATGAATCTGAAGCCTTTTTTTACTTGCTCCTGAGTAACTTTCCTGTTTAAAATGTTTTGCTTATTTTAGCCAAGGACTTGAATCTAGCCCAAGTTCACAAACTAATACTCCCACCATCCCTGACCATTGGTCATGTTGGCTGGGGCTGATGGGAGTTGGAGTCAAACAGCATCTGCAGTGCCATGGGTTCGCATCCCTTTCTTAGGAGGTATCCATCCATGTAGAGGTTTTGCATTTCATCCAGCTGCAGCACACATTTGATAGACTTTCTGCTGCATCACCATCCATATTGTCAGTGGGGCAATTGCAAGTCCAGCATGAGTTATGTGAACATTTCAATTGAACATTTTGGCATGGAAGAGAGGTGCCTGGATTTCCTCCCAGGTTCATATATCTAGTATCATCTAGGACCAAGAAGGGAATGGGTAAACAGCAGGAGCATTGTTAGGGGGTGCCCCAGGTCTTTTGTGCCAAGTCACATAACTTCTGTCCCTACCCCTCACTTTAAAATGTATCATTTATTTATTTATTACTTTGTGTACAGGGCACCTGCACACACTGCACAGTGCAGTGCTGGTGAAATCCCAGCCCCCTGCCATGTTAATTTACCCAGAGGCACCTATGCATTTATATGCATATAAATTAGCACATGCACATTTGTATTATGGCCCTGAGCCCTGACTCATTTAAGTACCCAGCAAACCCTGTGGTAGAGATAAGGAGAATGTTGCCACTGTTGCAGGAACCTTCACCATGCTTGCTGCACCCCCTCCGCTAATTCGGTCATTTCATTTGAAGTGATCAACCTAGGCCCCCATGCTCATGAAAGAGAATTAAACATTAAGCAGCAGAGTGAAAATCATCATCCAAAGTGATTGGCTGAAAATTACGGCTGTCCAGAACCCCCCCCCACCTGGCCCAGAGCCCTAATGCGGGCCCACTTGATTGGGCAAACCAACCCTGTGCTGTCCCAGGGCCACTCTCATGTTCGGCCCCGGATCAATTTGGGGGCAGGGCTAATATTTAATTAGGGCTTTTAAAATCCTAATTAAACATTTGGTCAGCAGGGAGGGAAGGAGAAGATGCTACATCTCCTTCTCCCCCTCTCACTACCCATAGCAGAAGGTTCATATGGTGTTATCTTGATTTAGTTGTATTGTCAACCACTTTGTTCTTTGTTGTTGTGAATATTTGTATATAAATATTTTTTATAAATAAAATAAAATAAACCTATTAAATACAATGAAACTTTTCACATATTGTCTGGTTTGGCCATTAAACTTGAGATTCTTATTGCATCAATTTTATTGAGACGGCTAATTCAACTCTTGCCTGCAGTCATATGATGATCAGCCAAGTAAAATATCTGTACGAAGTAGATACTAACATTGAATGTTTAATTTAGACCTTACTTTCCAAAAAGACTAGATAATCAATCTGCTGGAATCAACTGCATGCTTATGTTTATTATCAACAGATAACAATACTCCCTGTAGTGGCATTAATTACTGCAGAGGCAGTCCCTTTTCTCATTTAACTTTCCACAACCAATAAAGGAAATAAACAAATCTTTGGTACACTGGATCAAAGAAAAGCTGTTGCTTTTCACCACTTTCTAGTCATATGTGATGAACAGGAGTGTTCCTCTATTCAGTTCCTAGCCATGCGAAAAACTCTTTTCTTGTTATTGTTGGACACACCAGAAACCTGCCTGCTCAGTGTGAGCAGCTGTTTTTCAATCAATAATTAACTTTAAGGACTAGATCTATACAAAATTATTGATATTTTCACTCCAAATGAATCAATAGGAGCAGGGTAAAGCATATGAGTAAGCCTTTTTAATGGCACTGTTTGGGCTGTGAGAAATAAATGAATTGATTGAATGGATGACAGATATTGGGCAGCCAAAGTAAATCTTTTCACATTTTTATAAGTCCTTTCTCTTTGTTACCCTTTCCTCATTTTTTGTCACAATTGTTCTTGTTGTTTTACTTCGGTACAGTTATTTCCCTAGTATTAAATACATTTGTTTCTTTGTGTTTCATTTTTTGCTTGGCAAACAGAGAGCTAAGGATACTTTTAAAAATCAGGCTACGTCCACACCATACCTTTAAAGCACAATTATACCACTTTAACAGTCATGGCTGCCCCCAAAGAATCCTGGGAATTATTGTTTGTCAAGAGTGCTGAGAGCTGTTAGGAGACCCCTTTTCCCCTCACAGAGCTACAACCCAGAGTGATTTAACAATCAGTCCCTCTTCCCAGGGAACTCAAAGATGTCTCTTACCAATTGCATCTCTTATTTGCTTACTTTTTGCAGCTCTAAGCTGAGAGTGTATGTTACATTTTGGTCTGATGTGCATAAAAACAAGTTGTGGAACAACTTCCTTAGAAACATTAAACATTAGCTTAGAAGTGAGGAATCTGTGGCCATCCAGATGTGGCTGGACTCCAACTCCCTTCAGCACCAGCCAGCATGGCCAATGGTTAGGGATGATGTGAGTTGTAGTCCAGCAGCATCTGGAGGGCCACAGGTTCTCCACCCTTCACTTATCTGTTCACCTGAAGGCGTTTGGGGTTCATGTTCAAACTTTGTTCACAAAGTTTGGGGAAATTTCAATTTAATTAAATTTTATTCCATTTTGCTGTTTGCACATATGTGTGTGAGTGTATGTGAACGCAGCATTGTTACTTATACTGTAACCTACCAAAAGCCCCCAGAATAGACAGCTTAATCAATCTACATGAATGCATAAGAAGGTGTTATACATTTTAATTTGATTAAATTTCATTGCATTTTTCTGGTTGTGCATGTGAATGGGTGTCACACAGCCTTTTTCTTTTGTAACCTACCAGAAGCCCCCAGAATACACAAGTTTAACAATCTAAACAAATGAATAAAAAGGTGTTATAAATTCCTGGTTGGATTCAATCTCCTTTAGAGTCTATTTCTCACTGGAAGTAAGTTGAGGATAATGATGTGGAATACGCTGAAAGCCTTGCCACTTCTGCACAGATTCTGTCCAGATAGTGATACATCTCAAATACATAATCATTAGTGATGTCAGATCCAAAAATTCCAATTATTTGTTTAGTATTTATACCCCACACCTTCAGTACAAAGTAGAACGGTGCCAGTGTGGCAGTTACAAACTTATGAAAAACAAATTTACAGTAGATTTCAAACACACACACACACACACATATACACAGAGTGAAACAACAGTAAAAACAGCAGCATTGTTAAAATGGGCGACAATACTAGAAAGCTATTTAAAACAACTCAACTCTGATGTTTACGAGCCCTTGGGAAATACAAAGGTCTTAGCATGGTGCTGAAAATAAACAAAAGCAAGTGTTAGGTGAGTCTCTGGGGAGGGGGGTCCCACAGCTGGGATACTACAAAGCTGTAACAGTCATGTCTGTGGCTGCTAGCCAGATAACCTCAGACCCTTAGGGAGAACCTCCGGCAGCTATCCTAATACAAGAGGCAACATCCAGTGTACTGGATGTGGGTTTTCCCCTGGTTTCTTTATTTCTTTCTTTCTGACCAGGCAATTGCAGATCCAGTCTAGAGACCTACCATGAACTGGAAGTGGTGTTGCTTCCCACAGTATAGGGGAAGCTAACCCTTAGCCAACTCTTGGGGGGAGATGTGCCAGCAGTAGGGGTGAAAGGATCTGTCCATTTCAGTTCTCTGTTTTTCATTTTTCAAATCTTAAATTCAGGTGACCACATTTCTCCTAATATTCACATATTTGTATGCATAAAATGCACATTTTTGCCAAGCAATTTTCACTAATGGTATGTTATTTTCACGAATATATTCATTTTCTGCACACTTTCTCCTGATAGATGCATTTTTGTAAACATTGGTTGGTGGAGAACTGCATCACAAAATTTCAAAGGATGAGTATATTTTTTTTCCTCATATTGTTTTGGAAAGTGCAGATGTGATAGATTTGCCTTTAAATACAAACTGAATTTAATTTTCCCCCATCCCTAGCCAGCAGTGGGTGTGGCCAGCTCCCCCCCCTTCTCTCACACATAATCACATGCATGCACACAGAGTACACTTGAAAGCCGACATACACATACAGGTCCATGTCCTCTTCCTCCTCTGCTGATCTGTGCAAATTAACTAAGTGGGGTTATTGCCTCTTTTCCCATCGTCAAACGATCAGTCTGATGACTGGGAAAGGAGCAATTTGCATTCCCATTAGAGTGCTGGGCTCCACCCACCTCAGCACTGTGTTCGCTTTAATTTTTAAAAAACTTTTTTTTATCACTGCTGCTAAAATCAATGGGGGTCTTCAGGGGCCAGATCAGACCCGTACTGTGGGTTAGCCACCCCTGCCATAGTGTATATGGACACTTCTTTTAACCCATGGTTGTATCTTGGTCAAACAGGTTTGGCAGGGTTTTGAAGCAGTACAAAAACCTGTTTGACTAGAAACAATAGAAGGATGAACTTGTATGCCACAAGCGATGATGCCTCTGTCATACTGTCAACTCTGAAAAAAGATCTTGTAAGACTAATCTACGCATATAAACCAGCTTCTGTCCATCGATCAGCCTTGCTGGATCTAGGTGAGTCTTGTCTCTGAATCAAGAGGAAGATGTAATTCCCAGATAAGTTGTATCAATGTATATTTTCCAGACGACATAACTTCTTTTTTTCAGTATATTTTTAGGAATTAAGGAAACTTAATGACTGAGGAAATGTTCTGCCACCTCTCCCGGGTGCTTTCCTTTTCTCTCTACACATCCCATTACCTCCACCTTCCCTGTTCTCATGGTCACATTTATTCTATCTTAATGCTGTGGTTTGTTGTATGACAAAGCATCATCTAAGGCAAGCATAAGGGCTGCTGTGACACTTCTAGCATCTGCTGCTGTTGAACGGCACCATCAATTTGGGTACCACTCCTTTTGCCAATAGTCATGGTATAATTTTCTAGTGGCCTGAAGCAGCAGTGGACACATTCAATTTTTTATTTAAAAACTTTGAAAGGTTTATATATCAGTATCTAGATAGATGGATTTTGTTTGTGTGTTTTTAAAGGGGGGGGGAGATATGGTCCCAACTTTAAAGGTTTAAATTCCATTTTCCCATCTGCTTTCGCCCTTTCCTGGAATTGCATGTCCCCTGTGGTGCACAGCTCAGAAGTGTTCACTTACAGTTATACAAAAAGAAACAAAGAAAAAGGACAGCTATGACAGAATGGAAAACTTTGAACTGAAAAAGTGATGCAAAGACCATTCAGAGCCCTTGCAGTAGAGTGGCAGATCTCATTCATCAATAATTATCAAAGTTCCTTGTGTGATGTGTGAGAGAGGCTGCCATATATGACTAGTCAACAGTCATAGGGCTGAATTCAGACTAGTTAGTTAGTTGCACTAGGTTAGCAATAAAAGTAATGACACTGACTTAAGTGATGATGACTACCTCGTCCCATTGATTTCAGTGAGACCTAAGTTCAACTAACTTAGTCTGAATCCAAACCACCACATTTTAGAATTGAAAGGGACCTTGGAGAACATCTAGTCCACCGTGCCTTGAAGTTGCTCATGAAAAGTCAGCACCTGGAGAGCAAACGGAGCAGGCTCACAGGTCACCCGGTCACAGTCTTCCCCACTATCAGGGGCGTAACTACGGCGGTGCGGCGGGTGCGGGCCGCACCGGGTGTCACCACAAGACGGGGGTGACACCACGAGCCACCCCCCCGCCCTAGGCACCGCCACCACGAAGCAGCAGGCGCGGCCAAGGAAGAGAGAGAGAGGAGCAAGCACGGCAACTGCCCTCTTCACTCAGCACCCGCCCTGCCGCCTCACAGGCTGGCAGAATGGTGCGATCTCTCTCCCTCTCCGCAGTTCCAGCAGCCTGAGGCTGGGCATGCCGCGAAGCAACACAGAAAATCCCTCCTGGCTTTAGGCTGTGTGCAGTGGCGGTGGCTGCTGCTGCTGCTGCTGAGGGCTGGTTGGCTGGACACCGGCCTCTTGGTGGGCCAGCCAGCGTTCAGCCGCCTACGCAGGGCCCGGCGGTGGAGACGCGGGAGTGACGGAGTGATGCAGTTTTCTCCTTCCCCGGCACAATTGCCGGCCGGGCAGCCCTGCCTGGCCCCGCTGGAAGGAAGGTGGGGGGGTGACGGGAAGTGTGAGAAGGATGCGCTGGCCTTGGGCGCTACCGGTTAGGGACAGCCCCGAGCAAGCAGCCGGCCAGCTCGGGCAAGTCATGATTCTCCAAGGCTGCTGCTTGCCTAGTCTCACTTTCCCTGGTGGGGAGCCCCATTGAGCTCCGCGGGGGCTTACACTTAGTGGAGGGGTGCGTAGCAGCCCTACTCAGAGCAGAGGCATTGAAATAAATGGTTTGAAAAGAGCCCAGGGCGACAAGTGTGTCAGCAATAAAGCACTGGGTTGTGTTTTATTTAGCCAATTCACTTCTACTCAAAGTAGGGCTATTGAATTGAATGGATCAAGTCATGCCCCATATTTTCAATAGGTCTGCTGCTCAGGCTGCAAACCTAGGTACACTTACGTGGGAGCTTTGTTGTAAATTTTGGAGGGGGAGTGCCATAATGGAATCTCAAAGCCCTCCCCCCCCATTTTAGCCAAATCTTTCTTCCAAACAAAATTCTTAACATGCTTTTAGTTGTTTCAATTGTTTTAAATGTTTTATTTTGTTTTTAATTGTATTGGGTGGTATTCAGTGCTAGTCTTTACTCAGTGCAGACCCATTGAAGTTAATGGACATGACTAAGGCTGCAATCCAGTACACACTTGTTATGTGCCTTCAAGTCAATTACGACCTATGGCGACCCTATGAATCAGCTACCTCCATGTCGGGAGGATGAGCTGGGCTCCTGGGGGGTTGTCAGAAGAGGATTCAAATGGCTGGCAGAGGGAGGAGGGAGGAACTTACCCTCTGTGGAGCGAAGCCGAAACAGAGGACATGCCAGAGATAGGGTCGCCTAGCAACGGGGAGCCTGAGAGCCTTGAAGTTTTAGAATCCCCCCCAGACATTCCCAGGCCCTCCCTTCTCCGCAGCTCATAGCAAGAGGGAGGGCTGATCACAGCAGAAAGGCGGAGAGATGGTTTACCCTCAGCTCCTCCTTTATCACCCATAGGGGAATCGGACACTTCAGAAGAGGAGGAGGTGATGCCTCCCCCCTCACCACGCACATGCAGACGGTTGAAAAGACAGGAGAGAAGGGGGGGAAGGCGGGCAGTACCTGAGGGGGAGTTAAGGAGGAGCGAAAGGTTGCGCGCCCGTTTAGCCCCTTCTTAAAGAACAGGCGGGAAGCAGCCCCTTGCTCTGTCAACTTTCTCCCAATGTCGCAGGACCTGTATCCCTGTATTGCTTCATGAGAAAGCGCAGTCTTTGTTGGACATTACTCTAATAAAACACGAATTAACTACAACCTCTGGTCTGGTTCCTGAGTCGCATCCTGGGCCTGACAGCTTGACAGAGCCACCTAAATCACCCTCAACGCTCTCTTCACTTGACTGGGACAAGATGTCAAAGGGAGCAGCGGGGGGGACGAACCCCACTTCTGAGACGGAAGAAGTGAAACTCTTGAGGACTAAGGTAGCTGAATTGCAGACGGATGTCCAAGCCCTGCTAGCAGCAGTCAAGGCGCTGAAGACGGATAATCAAACCTTGAAGGCCACGATAGACCAGATGCAAACAGCCCCTCCAGGTGCCGCAGTAAAGGTTCCCATTGGATTGCCCCCAAAATACGCGGGACAAAGTGATCAGTTGGCAACTTTCGTGGCTCAATGTGAGTTATATCTGGATGTCAGGCACATGGAGTTTCCAGACGATGGGGCTAAAGTGGCCTTCGTGATTAGCCTCCTGGAGGGAGAAGCTGCAAAATGGGTGACTCCGTATCTCGTGAGAAAAGATACTGTCTTAAGAAGGTACAGAGGATTTATACAGGAGATGACCGAGATGTTCCAAGACCCGCAAAGAGCTGAAACAGTAGCGCGGCAACTAGGCGCTCTGAAGCAAGCTAAAGGGACTGTTTCCGAGTACACGAACGCTTTTAAAATTCTGTCCCAGGAAACTGGTTACAATGACGCCGCCCTGATGTTTATGTACCGGAGTGGATTAAATGCTGAAATCCTGGATGAGTTGGCCAGGACCTCCCCCCCCCGCTGACCTACCAGGGCTCATCCGGCTATGCCTACAGATAGATCACCGGATGGAAGGAAGGCGCCTGGAAAGGAAGCAGGAGGTCCCGAGATACTCAGCCTCGGCATCTCGCAGCAAGACCCTTCCCTCTGCAGGAATGGCAGGTAATGCAGCTGAGGGACAGGGAGGGGCTAGGCCAAGACTGTCGGAAGAAGAAAAGGAAAGACGCCGCCGAGAACGTTTATGCTTTTATTGTTCAAAGCCGGGCCACGTGGCCAGAGACTGTGGACTAAAAGGGGGGAAAGCTGAGCCGTCGGGAAACTAGAACACCCAGTCCACGTGCAGGCCGGTGGACTGGGGGCAGCGTTGTATAAAGGCCCCCCAATGATCCAACCTCCCTCAAAGGGGGTGTTGGTCTTGCCTATTCGGATTACAACTTCCAGAGGAGTGGTGTTTAATCCCACTGCCTTAATTGACAGTGGAGCCTCCACAAATTTTATTGATGTAAAGTTAGTCAAGCGTCATGGAATTTCCCGGTGGAAACTGAACGCTCCCCTAGCTGTGGAGACTATCGATGGGAGACCCCTGAAGTCAGGAGGGGTGACACAAGCCACGGAGGAAGTGAAACTTCAAATCCCCGGGCACGAAGAGTTCATTTCGCTAGACGTGTCAGATCTCTCGAACTTTGAGGTGATTCTGGGAATGCCCTGGCTAGCAAAGCATGAACCCACAATAAGTTGGAAGGAGGCGGTGGTGTGGTTCACCTCACAGTATTGCCAGGAGAACTGTCAACCTGAAGGAATCAAGAACACCTTAGCGGGGCAGTGCAAGAGATGGAGCAAGTGACCCTGCCGCCAAAGTATGAAGAATTCAAAGATGTGTTTGATGAAAAGGAGGCAGAGACTTTACCCCCCCACCGCCCTTACGACTGTGCGATTGATCTAGTGCCAGGAGCCACCATTCCATCAGGGAGAATCTACTCTCTCACAGAAATTGAGAGGGAGGCCCTGAAGGAATTCCTGGATAAAAACCTGAGACGAGGATTCATACGCCCCTCACAATCCCCTGCTGGAGCGCCACTATTGTTTGTGAAAAAGAAGGGGGGGAACTCAGACCCTGTAACGACTATCGCGCATTGAACCAGATCACCATCCCCAACAGCTACCCGCTGCCCCTGATCTCAGAGTTGTTGGACCGACTGCGCTCTGCAAAAATCTTCACGAAGTTGGATTTGAGAGGAGCGTACAATCTGATCAGGATGAAGCAGGGAGATGAATGGAAAACAGGGTTCTTGACCGCTTACAGACAGTATGAATACCTGGTCATGCCGTTCGGACTTTGTGGAAGGCCAGGAATTTTTCAAAAATTCATGAACGACGTGTTTAGAGACTTGTTGGACACATATGTAATCTGTTACTTAGATGATATCCTGGTGTTCTCAAAGAACCAGGAAGACCACGACCAGCATGTGAAGACAGTGTTGCAGAGACTGAGAGAAAATCACCTGTATGCTAAATTAGAGAAATGTGGATTTGACCTCAAGTCTCTAGACTTCCTTGGATATCGAATCTCAGCGGAAGGCGTGGAGATGGACCCAGGGAAAGTAAGCTGTATATTGGACTGGGGCCAACCTGTCACCAAAAAGGATGTACAACGGTTTTTGGGGTTTGCCAATTATTACAGAAAGTTCATTCCAGGGTTTTCCAAATTGACAGCTCCTCTGACTGACTGTTTAAGGGGAAAGAAGAAGTTTCAATGGACAGAGAATGCCACCCAGGCCTTTGAGGAGCTGAAGAGAAGGTTCGCTTCCGAGCCCATTCTGCACTTTGCTGACCCGACCCGCCCTTTCATCGTGGAAGCAGATGCTTCAGATTTTGCTATCAGGGGGGTCCTTCTGCAATTAGACCAAGAAGGAAAGGAGCTGCACCCCTGTGCGTACTTCTCTCGGAAGTTAAAGCCTGCAGAGAAGAATTACACAGTTTGGGAGAAGGAGCTGCTGGCCATCAAGGACTCTTTTGAAAACTGGAGACAATACCTAGAGGGGGCCCCTCATCAGATCGAAGTGCGCTCCGACCACAAGAACCTGGAAAGCCTCCAAACTGCCAGAAAGCTGAACCAGAGACAAATAAGATGGTCCCAGTTCTTCACCAGGTTTAACTTCAAGATCACTTACCAAGCCCAAGCCAAAAACCAGAGAGCTGATGCCTTATCCAGACAGCCACAGTACAAAGAAAGTGAATCCGAGGACCAGCCTCAGTACGTGATCCCGCCAGAGAAATTAATGTTGGGATCATGCCAGTCTTCGTGGGAAGAGGAACTCAAAAAGGCACAACAAGAAGATGCAGACGTACTAAAATATGGGCAGGAGACGGGACAAAGTCAAGACTCAGAAGTAACCTTTCACTGGAGGAATGGACTATTATGGTTCAAAACAGCCAGATATGTGCCAGAAGGAGAATTAAGGCTCAGAATCCTACGCCAGTGCCATGATTCCATCACAGCGGGACACTTTGGGATTTACAAGACCATTCAGAACGTGGCCAAGGACTTCTGGTGGCCTAAAATGCGTAGGGATATTGAAAGCTATGTAAAGTCCTGTTCTGTCTGTCTGCGGACAAAAACACAAACAGGAAAACCAGCAGGACTGTTACAACCGCTACCTGTCCCACATGAACCCTGGAAGGATCTCTCCATGGATTTTATAACTGATCTACCCAAATCCCAAGGAATGACAGCCGTTTTAGTCGTGGTAGATCTACTCACCAAAATGGCGCATTTCCTCCCTTGTGCAGGGGCCTTAGAGGCTAAGGAAACGGCCAAGTTATTCATCAAAGAAGTCTACCGACTGCATGGGTTGCCAAACAGTGTAGTCTCAGACCGAGGAACTCAGTTCACAGCCAAATTTTGGAGAGCAATGTGGAAACAGTTGCAGACGGAATTAAAACTCTCCTCCGCCCATCACCCCCAGACAGATGGGCAAACGGAACGCTTGAACGCCGTTTTGGAAAGATATTTAAGAAGTTATGTGTCCTATCAACAGACTGACTGGGTATCATATTTGCATTTTGCAGAGTTCACCTACAACAATTCTCTACACTCCAGCACTCAACAAACCCCATTCTTCGCGAATTATGGATTCCATCCCAAAGTCTTTCCAAGCAGCTCAGAAGGAATGCTGGTACCGGCAGCTGAGGACTTCCTAAAAGAATTGCAAGCGGCGCAACAAACACTGAAACAGCAGTTAAACGAAGCCAAAACAGAGTACAAGCGAGTTGCTGACCTGCACAGGAAGGAGCCCCCCCCCTTCAACCGGGAGACCAGGTATGGCTGTCCACCCGTTTCCTCCAGATGCCGGGCAAATGTAGAAAATTACAAGACAAAAGGTTGGGTGCTTTTGAAATAGAAACTCAAATTAATCCCGTGGCGTACCGGCTGAAGCTACCTGACACGTTTAAAATACATCCTGTGTTTCATCGATCCCTCTTGTCGAAAGCTGCCCCTCCCAGTGAGCTGCGGCCGGAGGAGCCTCCTGGGTCCCCACTCCTGATAAATGAGCAGCTTGAGTTTGAAGTTGAGGAAATCTTGGATTCCAGGATCAGACGCCACAAGCTGCAGTATTTGATTCACTGGAAGGGCTATGGAGTGGCTGACAGATCATGGGAAAATGCAGATGATGTGCATGCTCCAGAGTTAGTAAAACTCTTCCATCAACGTTTTCCTCACCGCCCCAAGCCAGACAGGGGGAGGGGGGCACAGCTTGAGAAGGGGGATGGTGTCGGGAGGATGAGCTGGGCTCCTGGGGGGTTGTCAGAAGAGGATTCAAATGGCTGGCAGAGGGAGGAGGGAGGAACTTACCCTCTGTGGAGCGAAGCCGAAACAGAGGACATGCCAGAGATAGGGTCGCCTAGCAACGGGGAGCCTGAGAGCCTTGAAATTTTAGAATCCCCCCCAGACATTCCCAGGCCCTTCCTTCTCCGCAGCTCAGAGCAAGAGGGAGGGCTGATCACAGCAGAAAGGCGGAGAGATGGTTTACCCTCAGCTCCTCCTTTATCACCCATAGGGGAATCGGACACTTCAGAAGAGGAGGAGGTGATGCCTCCCCCCTCACCACGCACACGCAGACGGTTGAAAAGACAGGAGAGAAGGGGGGGAAGGCGGGCAGTACCTGAGGGGGAGTTAAGGAGGAGCGAAAGGTTGCACGCCCGTTTAGCCCCTTCTTAAAGAACAGGCGGGAAGCAGCCCCTTGCTCTGTCAACTTTCTCCCAATGTCGCAGGAGCTGTATCCCTGTATTGCTTCATGAGAAAGCGCAGTCTTTGTTGGACATTACTCTAATAAAACACGAATTAACTACAACCTCTGGTCTGGTTCCTGAGTCGCATCCTGGACCTGACACTCCAAGAGCATCTGTCATGAACCACCCTGTTCAGATCTTGTAAGTTCAGGTCTGTGGCTTCCTTTATGAAATCAATCTATCTCTTGCTTGGCCTTCCTCTTTTTCTACTCCCTACTGTTTTCCCCAGCATTATTGTCTTTTCCTGTGAATCATGTCTTCTCATGATGCGTCCAAAGTATGATAACCTCAGTTTCATCATTTTAGCTTCTAGTGACAGTTCTGGTTTAATTTGTTCTAACACCCAATTATTTGTCTTTTTTGCAGTCCTTGGTATGCGCAAAGCTCTCCTCCAGCACCACATTTCAAATGAGTTGATTTTTCTCTTATCCACACTTATATAGGAGTAAGTCCTATTGAACCTAATGGAGCTTACTTCTGAGTAGACATATATTGGATTGCACTGTAACTTAGGTCCATTAATTTCAGTGGGCCTCCTCTGAGTAGGACTGAGTTGAATACCACCCATAGAAGGCTACCTTATGTCGTCTGGTCCATCTAGCTCAGGATTGTCTACACTGACTGGCAGCAGCTCTCCATGGTTTCAGACCGGAGTCCTTCCCAGCCCTACCGGTTACATGAGGTTCAGGTTGCGTTATCAGTGTCCAGAAAAGCTCTAAACCTTTCTAAAGTCTTCCTAGGAAGGGAGCAATTAAGGGACAAAATAAGCCTGGCTCTTTCACCTCTATAAAAATTACACAACAGTAAAAGTTCCTAAATCTGCACTACTGCAGGGTGTGTGTGTGGAACCATGATTCTCATATGGAATGCCATTAACTCCCAAAATAACTGAGGGGACGACACTGAAGTTCCACTGGAGGCTGATTCATTAATTAGGGCAAGTAGGGCACCACCCCACCAAGCTAAGTCTGCCCTCAGCCAACCCCCATCTGCCAGTCTGGCCTGCCTACCTCCTTACTTACAACCAGTCTAGGGGCAGCCCTGCTTGCCATATTCCTTCTGCTCCCTAATCTCAGTGGTGAATTTTCACTTTAACCACATGAAACTATGTATAAATGTAAATACATTTAGACTGTGTGTATGATACTGTAATTTAAAGGTGTAATTTTAATTTTGCTAGTTGTTTATGTCACTACTATTGCTATTACATTCAGTGATATACGGGAATTACGCTTTACGAGTAACATTAGTACAAAAAACATTACTAAGGATTCTGTATGGTCTGGTACGGGAGGAGGTCCATGGGGGTGACACCATGAGTTACCGCACCGGGTGACACCAACCCTAGTGACGCCACTGCCCACTATGGAAAGATGTATTGTATTTCTATTTCATTATAGCAATTATTTCTAAATTTGCACCTAGACAAATAAATTTTGCACATTGTATGCAAATCTGTGTTCTCTTTTGTCCTTTTTTTGGGTGGGTGAGGCAATTCCTTTATTCTTCTTTTGGAAATACGAAAGTTGCCACTCCATCCTAGAGCCTCTGGTCTCTTCTGCGCCTTCTTCCATGTGGTTGCTCCCTGATCACCTGCCTTTGCGAGAGATCACAAAGAGGAGGGAGGGGGAACAATAATCCCTGCACACCCTTGTCCTTTCCCTCCAGGAGGTGGGTCAAGCTGGGTGCAGAGAGGGTGAGGCAGAAGAGGCTCGCCAGGTGTGGTGGGGGTGCTCCTATTGCTTCCCTACAAGTGGGTCGCTGTTGCTTACCAAGAGGGGGAGGGATGAGATGAGAGTGAGGTCGGCATGGGGCAAATCCAGCAGTGGAGCCAATCCAGTGCTCTTGATTGTGCTGCACTGACCTCTCCCCTGCCTCTCCCCTCCGGTAAGCAACAGTCACCCACCTGCCAGGAAGCTAGTGTAGCAGCTCCACACATACACCCCAGCAAGCCAGTTCTGGGGTGACTCAAGCAATTAGGAGCAACAGTGGCAAGGACAGGGAGGTGGGCACACTCACTAGGAATATCTTGCTCAACCTACCCCCCACCAAAAAAAAATCCTTTGCAATTAGCATTGCTGAGGAGCCTCTGGCGAGTGCAAACTAGCCACTGGCTACATAACAGGGCATCCTTCAGATCAGCGCTAGAGGAATCCGAGCATTGTCAATGCACTAGCAAATTTCAAGAGTCGGGCAAAAAGTGCTAAGACACATTAGCCTCAAACTGACAAGAGAGGATTTTCAGCTTTAATTATGCATTAATTAGTCAACGTTTACTCTAGATGAGGGGGTCAGCTATTGTTTTACAAGCTTTTATAGAGGAGGTATAGCAAAGTAAACGGAGAAGGAAGGAGAAAACCGAAGAGAAATGTAATTGATGTTTCCTAATTGTCTTGCTACTCTCCAAAATGGCACGCAGGCCTAGATGGCGAATAAAAATATGAGGGGGGAATGAAGTTTAGCAACCTTTGTCTGCAATATTTTCTAATTTCCAAAATCTATGGGCAGCAAAGGACTAATTATGCACCTGGTGTATAAGCTGGATTTAGAGAGACTTAGGCCTACTTAAATCCCTGAGAAACATGTGTCATCCAAGGGGTATACTTTAGTATGGCCTCCATGTTGACAGCCAAATTGCTGACAGCCAAATTGTGAGCTGATGTGCTTGCTCAGCCAACTAGGGGGCGAAGAGCCCAGGAGATTGATGCGGGTGCACCTGTTGCCATCACAACATGCAAAGGATTAAAAAGACTGCAAGCTCATGCCACCCATCAGGAAGCAGGGAGGCTGAAAGGATGGAGATGAGACACCTGTCTATATGGAGCATCCCAAGGAGCAGGCCGTGTTTCCCCTTTGCTAGTATTTTTCACCAGCACAGCTGTGAAAATGCAGGTAGACCCACCAGAGAGTTTACATAATCATCATAGCACAACCCCTGAATAATCAAAACTCTGCTTTAATCATCATTTGGAAGATGGGTTGGAAAGGTGGCTGCCAATTGGACAGCCATGTGCACTGTGAAGTATGCTTTGGGCCATTCATTCTTCAGCACTGCCAGATATATTGTTTTTTAAAAATTAGGACACTGCTATATCCTGAATCAGACCATTTCCCATCTAACCCATCTTGTCCACACTGACTGGCAGTTGGCCTCTAGGGTTTCAGACAGAGGTCATCGCCTACCTGGAGATTCTGGATTTGAACCTGGGATTTTCTGCAGACAAGGCAGATGACCTACCCCTGAATTATGGCTCTCACCCAATCCCATTAAGCCGTTGTGGCTTGACATATATGAGCCCTATTTAAATGCCATATAGGAGCAGTATTTGTTTAGTAATATTAGCCAAGAGGCAAAAATACTAAACCCTATGCTGGCTGGGACTCATGGTAGTCCAAATCATCTGGAGGGTACCAGGTTAGGGAAGGCTGATATAGTAAAATCAGTTTAGCATTTCTGCTTTTTTGTCTATTTATTTTGCCTATTTCTATACCACTTACTGTATATAAAAATATCTTAGCAGTGTAGAGAACAAATGTTATAAAAATTTACAATAAAAACCATAATACAAATACACATACCTAATTCAAATTTAAAAATACATACCAAATCAAATCCCTTGCATTTCCCCACCCAGCATCTCTCAACCTCCTGGCTCTCACTCAGGCCCAACAAACACAAATCACCGCCCACCCACCCCCCAAAGTCTCACAAGAAAGAAGGTTCCCAGGGGATCCCGAGGATGGCATTTCGCACCGTTTTGTAGACCTGGAAATGATCTTGAATGTTGGGTCTTTGCCTCCCATGAACTTGCTGAGTTCTTTGTTGGCTGCTCAAAATAGGACCCTGGGATCATTGCAGCCAACCAGCAGCTGCAGTCTGAGCTGGCCTTCTTCATTACTATTCTGTCGGCCAGCATCTTGCACTTGGGCTGCTTGCTTTTGGCTGAGAGCCACAGGATGAGAGGTTCATTAAATGACAGCAAGACTTGGAAAAAAAAAGCTGTAAATGTAATCTCTTGTTTGCCACCATCCATTCTTGTCAAAGGAATCTCAGGTTTTCCTGCAGAAGGCTGACAAATCCCGTCTTTTCTATGCCCAGAAGTACCCCCAAAATTATGAAAGTTGCAATCAAGTCTGCTTCACAGGCTCTGAGTACTTCAACCGCTCGCTGCAAGCAAACTGAAGAAACCACACTGCCAATGAGGAGGCCCCAAACTCCCCAGATGTCACCTAACAAAACATGAGCAGTTCTTGGCTTTTCCTGTGCACCAGTCATCCTTACCTGCTGCTAGCCAGAGTGCTAGCTAAGCCGCTGTGACTAAATGCTCGTTCTCGGCAGCTCAAATGAATTAAGGATACAGTCATGTTTTTCATAAAGCTAGCCTGGAGGATGTGGAAGAAATGAAAGGGGTGAGGAAGGAGTTTGTGAAAAAACACAAGAAACTGCTGCTAAGATATATACTGGTAATGGGGTCGAGAGAGGCAAACTGTCTCTCAAAATAGTTTCTTTTCCAGCAGCTGATGAACCTATTGCAATGTATGTGAAGGCCAGGAACTGGCTTCCACAATGGCCTGATTGGCAGGCCACTGCATCTCGAGGGCTCCAGAATGGTGGCCCCTCCAGCCATAATTTTGTATGTGCATATTTCCAGTTGTAAACAAAATGCAGCTATGTGTTTAGATCTTCAATGACAGGAACATCTGTGATAGCTACATCCCAGGTTCTCATGTCAATTCTTAAGACAGATTCACACAGATATTTTCCTGCAATTTGGGTTCTTGTAAACCTCATGCTCAGCTCGGAATGACTGAATCTATCCGTTTCAGTTCCTCTCCATTTCTCATTTTTCCAGTCTAGTTTGGTCCTCCACATTTCCATATCAGTTTGTGAATTTTTTTGAAAAAGGTTCTCATGAAAATCCATCAGCATTTTCGTATGAATGTCTCTTAATATATGCCTTTTTCCTATTATACACATTTGCAAAGACTTTTCCCCTGATATCATGCATTTAATATTTTATTTTCATGAATATATGCATTTATATGTGCACTTTACCTTAGTATATGCACATTACTTGGCTAGAGACCTGCATGGCAAAAGGTGGAGAAATGCAAATTTCAAAGAATGGCTGTGTTTCTGTTCATGTTCATTTTGTAAGTTGGCCAAACTTCATTCCCCATCCCTATGCTCAGCATATTATTTTTTATTTAGCTTTGCAGATGGAGTTGGGTGCATCCAAATTTCTGCCATGAGGTGACTGGCTGAGTCATTCCTGTCTTCTTTTTTTTCCACACTTGCTCATATTTTAATTGTGATTTTATTTGTTGTACACCGCCCTGAGAGCTTTCTGCTATAGGGCGGTCTAGAAATGTAATTAAATAAATAAATAAATAAAATTTTAGACGTCTTTTGAAAATGGTATTGTTCTAACAGGCCTTTAGCATGTGATACAGCCACTCTCGTGGCTGTATAATTTGTTTAACGAACTGGTAAGGCAATGATGGCCACCAGCTTGGAGGGCTTTAAAGGAGGATTAGACAAACTCATGGAGGATAAGGGTATCAGAGGCTACTAGCCACAACGGCTGTGCTCTGCCTTCACAGTCAGAGGCAGTATGATTCTGAATACAGTTGCTGGAAACTACAGGAGGTCAGAGTGGTCTTGTACACAGGTCCTGCCTGTGCGTTTCCCATGGGCATTTGGTTGGCCACTGTGAGAACAGGATGCTGGACTACATGGGCCATTAGCCTCATCAAGCATGCTCTTCTTATGTTCTTATTCACTGATATTTTTGTTCGTGTTGTAATAGTAGATTTTTATGCTGTACATTGACTTGTTATATTTTTATGAAAATAAGGTATATAAATATTTAAATAAATTAAATAAATAAAAATTGTCTTCATTATCTCAAATCTGTGACAAGAAATAATGAGAAAGGTTAGCAGTTGATGATCTCTCTAATTTTACACAGTAGAATATAAATATACTTTTAACTAATAGGGGGAGGAGGAAACTAACTCCTATGTTGTGGTTTTTTGTTTTTGCCATAGTTTCCTGAACTTCCTCAGAGATAAACTATTATTTGTGTAGTGAAAGCGGGGAGCCCTTCCCCATCTGCTCTCAATGTCCTAGGAGTCAATCCCCAGCAAATCCTGGTTTGCCAAGGTTGTGCACGTCAACACCAACCCTGCAAGGTAGTACTGCCACCACCCTTCAACTGGTTAGCTACTCTGGGGCAAAGGGAACCCCAGAGCCCACTTAAAACACCTGAGCCTCTCAGGACCAGAGTCTAGATACACTCCTGGCCCCTTCTGAAGTCTTAGGTAAGAACGTTTCTCTGTAGTTGTGGTCAAATGGCAAGGACTGAATTCTGGAACTGACCCCTTTCTCTGGAATAAACACACGTTGGTTTAAAGTAATTAAAGTTTATTAAAAAGAAAATAAGAAAAGCATAAAAAAGGTTACAAAAAGCAAAAAGGTACACACAAATAATTTGTAGCAGCAAATTAAATCTTAAAACCATACACCCAAACGGGTAAGGTGTTTAGTAACAAAGGTAAAGGAAAGTTTCTTGGCACAAATCAAAATAACAAAGCTATCTGCCTTAGCTATACTTACAAGAACATAGGATCTTTCAATGGATAGCCTTCTTCCCCTCAGGGAGTTGCAAGTCAAGATGTAAATGGAGCCACAATAGACCATCACCATAGGCAAGGTGGTGCTCCAAAGTGGGACACCAACCCAGAGTTCTGAGCGTCCTCTTATGGAGGAAAATTCCCTCCCAGCCGGAGACAATTAACCAATTAACATTTTCATCAAAAGGATGAAAAAACAATGTTCCCACAGCACCTGGCGCCTCCTCTTGGTTTCCCATAACAAAGCAAGGAGTTTTACGGCCTTGATGGAACCAGGCCCCTTCCACTGATAAGGTGGTGCAAAATTACTGTAAGCTGGTACAGCTGTGTTGTAAAAATTACCAAGTCACAGTGATGAAAGAACATCAAAGATTTAACTGCTTGTTAGCAAGCTAACAGGAAAGATGTCAAGGGGAAGAATTCCCCATAAGGCTTTGGGAGTTAGCCATTTTAAATGCAGGCCAGGGTAAGGCTGGCAAGCTGGCATGACACGCCCCCTTTTTGAAAAAGATGACATCAAAGGTTGATCACCTTTGGTTTCATCGCCTCTGGTTAATACGAAGGGAAAGAAGGCTAATAAAAAAAAGGAAAAAACCCACAACAATTAACAACAACCATAACCTAATTTCCCCACAGTGGTCAAACCTAAGCCTCTAAAACCTTACATACTTTATTATATAAAATCATAAAAGGACATTAGCAAACTCATAGTCCAAAATACAGGCATAGGTCATAAAAACCATAAAATCAGGGTTACACAAACCATATTAAAACATCAGGCATAAGAATAGTCAGTAGCAGTTACAAGTCATCAGGACCATACATCAATCATCTAAATTATGCATACGAGATAAGGCATCAGCCGTTTTATTTAATTTCCCAGCCACATAATCTATGGAAATATCAAAATCTTGCAATAATAGTGCCCATCTCAATAATTTTTGGTTAGAGTTCTTCATTCTAGACAACCAGCATAAGGAAGAGTGATCTGTTTGTAGTTGGAAGTGTCACCCCCAAAGATAAGGCCTTAATTTCTCCAGGGCCCAAACTATAGCAAGACACTTCTTCTCTATCGTCGCTAGATGGCGCTCTCGCTGAATTAACTTCTTGCTGAGATATGCTACAGGGTGTAATTCTCCATCTGTGTCTTTTTGTAAAAGCACAGCAGCTAAGCCAAAATTACTAGCATCAGTCTGTACCACAAAGGGTTCAGCAAAATCTGGAGCTTTCAAAACAGGGTAGTTTACTAGTACAGTTTTCAAAGCCTCAAAGGCCTGTTGACAATTTTCAGACCATACAACTCGTGCAGGTTTGCACTTTTTACACAAATCAGTCAGGGGAGTTGCAGTGCTGCTAAAATGAGGGGCGAACCTCCTATAGTAACCTGCAAGTCCTAAAAAAGACTGAACTTGTTTCTTAGTCTGGGGCACTGGCCAATTAGAGATTGCTTTGATTTTAGCATCCAGGGGTTTCAGACAGCCACTACCCACTCTATGGCCTAAATAAGAAACCTCTCGCAGCCCAAATTGACATTTCTGAGCTTTGATAGTAAGACCTGCATCCTGCAGCCTTTGAAATACAGTTCTTAAATGTTTCACGTGGGAATCCCAGTCAGTACTATAAACCGCTATATCATCCAGATACGCACAAGCATAATCCCCTAAACCATTTAAGACAGAATTTATTAATCTCATGAACGTTCCAGGAGCATTCCTTAAACCGAAACCCATCATTTTAAACTGGTACAAGCCCATATGAGTGACAAAAGCAGATTTCAATACAGCATCTTTGTCCAAGGGCACTTGCCAGTAACCCTTGGTTAAGTCCAAAGTGGTGATGTACTTAGCAGCTCCCAATCTCTCAATCAGATGGTCCATCCTGGGCAAAGGATATGGATCCACTTGGGTTATTAAATTTAATTTCCTGTAATCCACACAAAAACGAATTTCATTAACATCCTTCTTGGCCACTAACACAATTGGAGATGACCAGGGACTAACAGAAGGTTCAATAACCCCCAGATCTAACATAGCTTGAATTTCTCTTTCCACCACCTTAGCATGTGGTCCAGTTACTCTGTAAGGTGGAGACTGCATAGGTGGATGGTCACCTGTTATTATTGAGTGTTTTGCCAGATGGGTTTTACCTGGCTTACTTGAAAACAAAGACTGAAAATCTGTCAAAACCTGACTAGCTGTGTGCGTTGTTCATAAGCCAAACTGTCAGGCAAAAAAGCCTCATCAATGCCACCCTCTTGTTGACTCTCAGCAACCAAGTCCACAAATTTTTCTTCATGCTCTCTAGCATTAGTACAGGCCAGAACCAATTTTGCTCTAGACCAAAACTGTTTAAGGGTGTTAACATGATAGATCCTTGGCTTTTTATTGGAATTGGGGTAGGCCAGCAAATAATTAGTATCACTTAACTGTGCCTTGACTACCATTGGGCCAGTCCAGGCCACAGACAGTTTAGACCCTGGCTGAAGTTTTAACACCAGGACCTCAGAGCCAACAGCAAATTGACGTGCTTTGGTATGAGAATCATAATAAGCCTTTTGCTGTTGCTGGGCCTCTGCTAGATTCTCATGAGCAGTCTCTAATGCATTTTTTAAGGTCTCACGCAAATTTTGCAAATACGTAGTCACTGGCACAGAAGAAAATTCCATCTTCACCTCCCAGTCTGCCTTCAATAAGGACAAAGGACCTGCAATGTCTCTCCCAAACACCAACTGATTTGGAGAGTATTTTAAACTGGCTTGGGGGGTATCTCTGTATGCAAACATGAGAAAAGGCAAGTCCAGATCCCAATTGCCAGGGTGTTTTAAAGCATGAGCTTTTAGCATTTTTCCTAGAATCCCATTCAAATGTTCACAAAGACCATTGGATTGAGAATGGTAACCAACAGAAGTCACATGTTCTATCCCAGAAATCTCCCATAACTTCTTAGTCAGTTTAGCTACAAAGCCTGGGCCTTGATCTGACAAGATAGTTTTAGGGCATCCCCAATGAGAAAATATGTCTAGTAAAGCCTTTGAGATAGCAGTTGCAGTAATGCTACTTAAAGCTACCGCTTCAGCAAAACGCGTTGCATAATCTATGTAAGTCAAAATGAATTTTTTTCCACTCGAAGCCACATTCAGTGGACCAAGAACGTCCACCGCTACTTTAGCAAATGGTTCTGTTACAATCTCAGAGACTTTCATTGGCATTTTGGGGTGATCACGGGCATACACTACTAATTGACAGGTTAGACAACTTTTACAGAAATTTTGTACCCCTTTGGCAATCTGGGGCCAATAAAAATATCCGGGCCAATGTTCTCTTTATTCCTAAATGACCCCCACTGATAGTATCATGCCCCAGTTGCAAAACTTCCAGCCTATGAGCCGATGGCACCACAAGCTGTTTGACAGGCTTCCAATCCACAGAAGCACCTTGGGGCACATGTTCTCTATACAGCAATCTGTTCTTCCAATAGAATCTTACTATCACAGACTTAGATAGTTCCAGGGGAGCATTTACTGCAGCATCCCTACAAACTTGTAGGCTATCATCTTGCAGAAGGGCTTCTTTAAACGCAGTGGAACGAGCAGAGTCCAATTTTAGCTCTTCCATGCCCTCACTGTTAGGATCAGAAACATTCATATTCCCAACTTTGGTTGGCAGAGGCTGGTCTGAGTCACAGACTTCTTGTGCCACAGCACCATCTAGTGGCAAAAGTTCAATACTGGGCTCTTGTTCCATTTTGTTAGCTGTACTACGGGTTATGGCATTCATATTAACATCCCCATTTTTCAAATTATGTAAATGCGTAAGCAATATCATTTCCAAGGAGGAAGTCAAAAAATTGGTCAGAATAATCATGAATTAACACTCTATGTTTTCCTGACCAGTTTTTGTATGAAATCCAGACACCAGCCACATCACAAAGTTTGTTAGTCATTCCATAAACATTTACTGATGCTTTTACCCCTTTTAAAATTAATTCAGGCGGAATTAAATGACGAGATAAGCTGGAAGCCTCACTTCCTGAATCTCTGAACGCGATTACCTTAACATAGTTCACAAAAATAGTCTCTTTGAACATTTTATTGGACCAAGCAGCTTGACCAGGCAAACATGGATAGCTAGCGCTGTCTTCAGGGAGTCGTTCTTTCTCTCCCTTCCCACCATGGGGCTCTTCAGGGGATGGCTTCACCTTTCCTCCCCCCTTCTCCTTTCCCAGTCCCGGTTGAATAACACTCACCGCAGGAGCTTTTAAACGCTGCTTTTCGGGGTGACAGCGCTGTTTTCAGCACTAGGAGCCGAAAATTCCCAGTCATTCTCTGAACTGGAAGCTGAGGAAGACCAACGAGAAATTTCTGGAGACGACTGCCCTCACGGTTCTTCGAAGTCACGGGCTCTCTGGACCACAGCTACTTTAGTTCCCTTGTTGGCTCCAGAACTCGGCTTTTTAATTAACTGGGCACACTGATCCTTTTTATGCCCAGGCTGCTTGCATAAAAAACACAGATTCTCCAAAACTGCTTTACTCGGTTGGTAAACTGCTGGGCGCGCTGTGGAAGCAACGGCGGCGGCAGAAGTGGAGCTCTCTCCTCCTCCGACTTGGCTACAGGCGGCCACGGTTTTTTCTTCCATTCATTTCCTCCTGCTGCCTGCTGGCTACCTTTGAAGTTTCCCGGCTTTTTAACATAAGCCTTAGGCAATTCATCTTTATCTTGAAAGGAGTCAAGTTCGTCAGCATGATGTCCTGCTTCCTGGATGCTCTTTGGTTTTTTTCCCTCTCACAGCAGCTGCAAGCTCTTTTGGCAGCAGCTTGTAGAATTTCTCAAGAGTATACACTGTCCTTAATTGCTCAAAAGTATCCGCTTTTGCAGCGGAAATCCACAAATCCATTGCTTGAGCAGTGAGGGCGCTTAATGCTGAGAATGTTTCTTTTGGCTTTTTCTGCAGAGTCTCAAACTTTTGGTAACACGCTCTGTTAGACAGAGCGAATTGCGCTGTTGCCAGCTTTACAAAGTTATCATAATTATCAGCTAATTCTCGAGGGAGTTTGCACATTAAACTTCTCAATTCTTCCTTTCCTTGAGTGTGTAGGATTTTCATCCAGTATTTTTTATCTAATGACTGGTCCAAACACACTTGCTCAAAGATTAAAAAGAATTCTGAAATATCCTCTCCCGCTTGGTAAAACGGAAAGTCTGCTGGATCAGCTCCACCCAAGCACACTCTTCCCGACCTCAGTTCTTGGCTCGGTGGGGCTTGGTACGCCTGCTGTTGTTGCACAAGAGTAGCCATAAGCACCATTTGTTTCGAGAAGAAGTTATGCATTTCAGCCCACATATCCATGGGTGGCACACCCCCGCTCTGGCTGGCTTGACTCTCCATACTTTGTCGACTCCGTACGTGTGACGACGCCAGTTCTCCCTCCAGAGTAACTGTTTGTAACAGCGGCACCTCAGCGCTGCCTCCTGCTGCTTCGAAATCGCCTTGAGGTAACAAATCTGTTTGTTCCTCCTCGCTATTTTCAGCAGTAATCTGATCTAATGCCTTCTTTTGCTTAGATCTTGTAGACATCCTGACTTTACAAAAATAATAAACCTGTGTGCCAGAAACCTTTAACTAAACAATTTCCAATTTTTCCAAAATGTACCTTTTTAAGAGTATGTTTACCCAGAGATAGGTTCAGTCCTTTTCGGTCCCAAACGCTGCCAACATGTAGTTAAAGCAGGAAGCCCTTCCCCATCTGCTCTCACTGTCCTAGGAGTCAATCCCCAGCAAATCCTGGTTTGCCAAGGTTGTGCACGTCAACACCAACCCTGCAAGGTAGTACTGCCACCACCCTTCAACTGGTTAGCTACTCTGGGGCAAAGGGAACCCCAGAGCCCACTTAAAACACCTGAGCCTCTCAGGACCAGAGTCTAGATACACTCCTGGCCCCTTCTGAAGTCTTAGGTAAGAACGTTTCTCTGTTACACGGTAGTTGTGGTCAAATGGCAAGGACTGAATTCTGGAACTGACCCCTTTCTCTGGAATAAACACACGTTGGTTTAAAGTAATTAAAGTTTATTAAAAAGAAAATAAGAAAAGCATAAAAAAGGTTACAAAAAGCAAAAAGGTACACACAAATAATTTGTAGCAGCAAATTAAATCCTAAAACCATACACCCAAACGGGTAAGGTGTTTAGTAACAAAGGTAAAGGAAAGTTTCTTAGCACAAATCAAAATAACAAAGCTATCTGCCTTAGCTATACTTACAAGAACATAGGATCTTTCAATGGATAGCCTTCTTCCCCTCAGGGAGTTGCAAGTCAAGATGTAAATGGAGCCACAACAGAACATCACCATAAGCAAGGTGGTGCTCCAAAGTGGGACACCAACCCAGCGTTCTGAGCCTCCTCTTATGGAGGAAAATTCCCTCCTAGCTGGAGACAATTAACCAATTAACATTTTCATCAAAGGGATGGAAAAACGATGTTCCCACAGCACCTGGCACCTCCTCTTGGTTTCCCATAACAAAGCAAGGAGTTTTACGGCCTTGATGGAACCAGGCCCCTTCCACTGATAAGAAGGTGCAAAATTACTGTAAGCTGGTACAGCTGTGTTGTAAAAATTACCAAGTCACAGTGATGAAAGAACATCAAAGATTTAACTGCTTGCTAGCAAGCTAACAGGAAAGATGTCAAGGGGAAGAATTCCCCATAAGACTTTGGGAGTTAGCCATTTTAAATGCAGGCCAGGGTAAGGCTGGCAAGCTGGCATGACAACTTGTAGTTGATTTATAATGTGTAACCTTTCCAGTTCGCCTTTGAAAATGGAAGAAGGCTCCTGAATCCCATGTTTTATGTCTTTTTCTTTGCTGTGTTTTTTTCTTTTACTGTTTAACTATTTGGGATGGTTTTAATGAAGGATTGTTTTCATTGTAAATTTGTAAACCACCATGACATATTTGATGAATATTATTAAGTAAAGGGCACTCTGCCAAGTAGTCATGAAGTTCAATTTTGCAGCAAAACTAGCTGTGGGAGGGGGAGGCATGTTAATCGAAACACTCTTTTGCCCATGTTTTCCATGCCTGCTTCCCATCTGTTGCTTTTCTTTCTTTCTCTCTCTCTCTCTCTCTCTCTCTCTCTCTCTCTCTCTCTCTCTCTCTCTCTCTCTCTCTCTCTCTCTCTCTCTTTCTTTCATGACAGGACTTCATCCCTGTATGATGATCCCAGCCAATCAGGGATTTTTAGTGAACTTTATGACATCACACTACCAAGTAGCCAAGCAGATCTGATTATGTGACACTGGGAGCTCTCACACTAAATGGAGGGAGAAGGAATGCATAATTGTTATATATAGTGCCCCCTGTCTTGCCACACTGCAGTGATGATTGTATTGTTAACCAGAGTGGTCTAGAAAGATTTTCACCCAAATCAGCTCTGGTTATGTGCACATAAGAATGTGGGGAAGAACATGGATACAGATATGCTTCCTGTTGAAAGTAATGCAGTGGATATGAATAGCATCTGTGCTTGGATGCAAAACTAAATGTGCATCCCCATCCTTTCCCAATCAGTAATGTAGGTGCAACTGTATCAAGGCCATCCATAAAGATGCAGGTCTTGGGGGAAGAGATAACACATTCACAGAGATGCCTGCTATGGTACTACTACCTAGCCCTGATCAGTTGCAGACAGTGCAGTGGAGGAGCATCTCTCACCTAACGTCTGGTCAGTTTCATCACTGCTGTCAGTCTCAGGAGATAGAGGGGGAGAGGCAAGACGGCAGGGAGCTCAGTGTGGTGCAAATGCACCAATGGAACCAATCTAGCTCCCCTGCTCCCCTCTACCTCTACCTCTCATTAAGCAGCAGCAACACGACTGACCAGAGGTCAGGTGAGTAGTAGAGCCTCACCACACCATCCTTTGGTGATTAAGGCTAGGGATCAGCTGCTATCCCCATAGCTGCTATCAATGGGGATGCATTCCCTCTTCACCCAGGTGCTGCATCCTGATGGATGGTTTTGCACCTTTTCACAAAGGGTGGGGAAAATTGCCACAATGTAGTGTGCATTTCATGTGGGACAAGAATGTTCGTAAAATGCAGTTATACCCAGGTTGTCTCAGCAGACCTTAATTATCTCCTGGGCTTTCCGCTTGCACTAAACTCATGTTCCGATAGGCAGCTGCCACTACTACTAACAGCACAGAATAGCTATCTATCCTGATATTTAATGGCCAAACACAGGAGAGCAATGATGACAACTAATTCAATGACAGCTGACAACACCTGGGATTGTTGGGTTTTGCAGACAGTTAATTAGCCTCCTCTGACTTCTTCATGGGATTATTCCTGAAGAGAGGATATTTTGGAAAACTTCCTTCTTGTTCAGTGAACAGAGATGACATGCTAGAATTTTAATTCTTTCTCACATTGCCAAGTAACTGCATGTTAAGAAGCTTCACTACTCAACGTCGTTAGTACCACCACAACCTGACATCATGTGCCTAATGTGGATCAAGTACTTTACTTTTGGACAATCAGTGTTCATGTGCATATTACAATTGCTACCTAGAATCACTTAAATTTTCTCAGCACAACAACTTTCTCCATCTGGCAAGCAATTTGTAGAGTAGCTGCTACACAGGCCAGACAAATTGCTTCACACATGACACATAGGGTTATATTCAATAGGCTGTTTACATGTTACACTGAACGCAGGTGCAAGCTGTCTCTACACATGTACAAGGGTTTGTGTGAAAGAATATACACTTTGCATACTCTTGTTGATTTGTATAGCTCAGCTATTGTGTACACACAGACTATACACTCAGTGAACATGACCCATTAATAACTGTATGAGTGCACAACTCAGTTGTTTGTGTACACAAGCTGTGCACTTGTTGAATGTAACATGTGAACACTACTAACATTAGTTCTGTTCAGAATAGAGACTAACCTTAGGTTCATTAATTTCATTGAGTAGAACTTCAACAGAGAGCCAGCGTGGTGTAGTGGTTAAGTTGTTGGACTACGACCAGGTTTGAATCCCCACACAGCCACGAAGCTCACTGGGTGACCTTGGGCCAGTCACTGCCTCTCAGCCTAAGAGGAACACAATGGTAAACCACCTCTGAATACCGCTTATTTTGAAAACCCTGCTCATAGGGTCCCAATAAATCAGAATCAACTTGAAGTCAGTACATTTACATTTTTTTAGAACTTCAATGGAGACAACCCATAATTACTTTCTTTTTTAACATTTGAATGCATTTGTGATGGCATGGAGATAATTTCTGATTGCTTTCAAACAGCTTATTACATGAGAACAGCCACCACACTGAGCAATTTAAAGCACCTTCCACATGTAATGTGTGTACATTTGTTGGATATGTCATTTCTAACCATTCAAAGGTTGGGTCTGCATTTGAGGGAGGTTTGGGAGGTGAAAGAGGGGTCAAAACTACCTCCATCTTATGCGTTTTTGAGACTCAGAACATGCATTTTGGAGGAAGGACTTACCAGAGCTCCTTGCAGCTCTGATCAGCTGGTGGCCACCATGTTGTTTTTGTGAAGATGCCCCATTCCAAAGAAACTATGGCTGTCAGTGGGGACCACCCCTTTTTGTTGTTGTAATGATTGCCACTGCCACCACCCCAGAATGGAAAATGGTATATCTTGAAATGGGGCATTAAAGAAAAAAAAGGTGGTCACTTGTTGCTTGAAGCTACAAGGAACTCCAGTGAATCTCTTCTCCCCTGCAAATCATGTACCTCCCACCTATGAATATAACCAAAATACCACCACCACCCCCGTTTCACAGCCTGCAAATGGAGCTGGTAAAATTGGGGAGGAAAGTCCGTTCAACCCAGCCCAAGTTATGTACCACCCCTTAGTTCTTATAATATACTGTATGTATCCATGACGATTGTAATTTTGATCTCATTTATACATTGCCACCATCCATAACAGTTCCACTAGCAATATCTACAACTTCTCTTTATGTGATTAGGGCACATTCCATACCTACATACCACACTAGCAATTCATTGTGAAGTTGCTAGCCTGACATGTACAGAAACTATGGGTACTTCTATATTGTCACTATTTGGGATAGGATTCCATCACATACCAGCAAATTCAGGTTGCAAGATTATAATTGCACTACAAATCCACTTCTTTAAAATATCAGACTTTTAGCAATAAGGCAAGTGACAAGAAAATGAACTGGAAAGTGTGGGATAACACTTGCTTTGATGCAACGTCTTCTAAACAAATCAGAGTGAATGCTCATTAAATAGCCTAATCTCCCTGGAAACAAATCAAGATGAATGCTCAATAAACATGCAGAGCTTGGAAAATTTACTTTTTTGAACTACAACTCCCATCAGCCCAATCCAGTGGCCATGCTGGCTGGGGCTGATGGGAGTTGTAGTTCAAAAAAGTAACTTTTCCAAGCTCTGTAAACATGTCATCTGGAAGCACCCTATGTGATGATGATGATGATTTATTTATTTATTTATTTATTTATTACATTTCTATACCGCCCCATAGCTCTCTGGGCGGTTTACAACATAGAAAATCAATATACAACATATAATATACAATTCATGTTTGGTACAATTAAAAGGAAAAACAATACATCACATTTTAAATAAACATAAGTAAACAATAAATCTCAACAATATACATAACAGAATAACAGAATAAATAAAACAAACCAAACATAGCAATTATAACAATATCTACAACAAATTCTCCAATGTGCCTAACCTTGTGAACAGGAGTTACAGATCATACGTAGAAGTGTCATGGATGGAAGCAATGTATGGAGTATGGACACCTCACACCAAATAAAGATCCATGGGTTTCCTTAATCATATTTTATTTTCATTTTCAAATGTAATCATAATTTCAATTTTAATAATATTGTAAATATTCCTAGACTTCCATATTGAAGCTTTCAAGTGAATCTCTTCCTTACACTATCCTCATCTATAGGAAACACAGGCCTACTGGAATATAACTTAGTTGGAATTTGAAGGTGAAAAAACCCAGAAAACTATTGCTTTTCTTTTGTTCCATGTTATAGTGAATAAAAGGCAGCATAATAAGGAGGGATACTATTATGCAGTAGATGACATGGAATAAATTAAAGTACTGCTCCATCAATATATATTAAGCATCATTCCAATATCATTTTAAAACATTTTGTCTTGTTAGGCAAACAAAATACTGCACAGTAATCCATTAACTCTCCTGTGTCAGATTATCAGCTATTTCCAGTAAGTGTTGGAAATGCTGCTACTGGCAAAAGTAAATTATGTTTTCTTAGACAAACTTGCATCAACTTGTCCAGCAAGCTGAGCTGAAATAAGAATTGTGTGAAGAGAGTTTTTTGCAATTGTGAAAAACCTTGGGTTGCTGTCTTCTAGCCATGCTAGACAGTCAAAAAATCGTTCTTATATACAAAATGCAAATATATAATCACATATGCTTCAGTCATTATATATGCTAAAACGTATTGCCAAAATGGCACCATCCATGCCAATAAGGAGGTATTAGCAGCTTGAAGGAACCCCAAAGTTTACCAAAATACAAAAACGGATATAGAAAAAGCCTAAGAGGGGAACGCTACCAAAACAGCTCAATGAGGACTGAGCAGGCTCAGTGGCAATGACATACTGACTGACATGGGGGGATGGAAAATCAGGCAAAAAGGGTAATGGGATGAAGTATCCTGAAGAGGAAACACTCCACACTGCAACATTTTGTTGCAGGTCCTCCAGTTGTCCCTGTTAATCAGAGACACTCCTTAATGTCTGGTCCTGACACTGATAATCACTGTCCATATTTGTCCCTATTTTTGTATTTTGGGGATACCTTGTTCAGACTTTATTAGTGTGACATGCTTGTATTGTCATTAGGGATGGGATCTGCTTGTTGGTGCCAATCCAATCACATTCTGTTCAACTGGAATTGCTATCTTCTGGTTTTATCCAGTTCAATCTCTCCATCTCTCTGTCTCTGTCTCTGTCTCTCTCTTTGTGTGTGTGTGTGTGTGAAAGAGAGAGAGAGAGAGAGAGAGAGAGAGAGATTGCAAATATGCGTGGGGAGTGGAAAGGAACAAGAATAATAAACTTTAGGCATCCCGTGCTTGCTGGAAGGTGGAAGGATGTTTAAAGGGTTAATACTACAGAGATTAAAAGGCAAGGCTAGAGAGTCTTGCATATGTTAAGAAGACTTTCTAGACCTGCCTTTTAAGCTCTGTTGTATTTAAATGCTGTACTTTCAGACAGGTTGGGATCCCCCCCCCCCGCAAACAGATAGCACTGGTGCCTTCCTGTGTGTGTGAGAGAGAAGTGGAGTGGGGGGATCTTATTTTAAGTGTCATGATTAGGTTTAGAAGCCTTGTTTGGGCATATTCAGGGGTGAAATTAGGGAAGCTTGGCTGCATTTAGCTCTTTTAAAAATTCTTCTGAAAGGGGTTGGTCGCAGGCTTGCCTCGCACCCTCCCTGTTTGGAGCTTGGATCTCTTGGATTATTCAAAGGGGGTGACAGAGAGAGAGAGAGAGAGAAACCTACATAAATGCTGGTGATGTGCTGTGACTAAAATCAACTGGTATATTTGACAAGGTTGTTTTTTTTAAAAAAATCTATTGTCAGGGAAAAGTTGCTGAAGTTTGCAGGAAACATGTTCACTTCACAAACAGAGAGCATGCAAACTATTGGAAAATCCGATACTAAGTCCAGCCTTCAGCTGAATTCTCTCCCATCCCTGATGGTCATTCTTCAGGGTTCCATCTGGAAGTAACTTCAGAGTGGATGGCTAGATACATCTTCTCTGTAGCAGACATGTAGATAAATGCACGAAGCTTCCAGATGCTGGTCTGGTGAATGAGCACATAGGGCAAGCCAAGGCATATATCTCTCAGTGAACAACCTGCTGTTACAAAGGCTACACCTTTTAAGTCTCTGCCTCCAATCCATCTCCTAGGATCAATCCCCCTTTATGTGAATTGCAATACTTAAAGGGCCAACCCTCTGACCTGCACTCATTCTTTGGGCCTAGAGAAAATCAGTCTCATGGGGCCAAAAAAATGTGCCTGCGAGCTGGATCTGATTCTCTGAATCATCTCCCTCTTAGTATTGTATGAATATAGTCAGGCAGTGAAGAGATAGAAGTTGCAGGGCTCACAAAAAGATCCTTGGTGTGAGAACAGACTAGGCATTAGAAGCAAGTTCCTATTTTCATCAGAGAAATGCCAAAGGGTAAGTAACCATCCCAGAGCCATACACATGCAGAAGAAGGGACTCCATTCACGTATATGATTTGTCTCAATGGAAACATGGATTAGTACTTTTATGGCTATATTGTACATGGTTGTTTTAATTTTTGTAAACCACTTGGCAATTTTGAAATGTTAAGTGGTATATAAATGTTTTCAATGACTAAATATACACACAACTCCAAATGAATGAGGAAAATGCATGCATAAACATAGATGCCATAAATGTAAAAAAGAAAAGGTGATGTAATTGTTTTTGGTTTCTTTTTTTAATATACAGTAGACTGAAACTGGACCACATGATCCAAACAAAGAGCATTTACTCATTCCTTCACATTTCGCATTTTTCATTATGCTAGGATCAGTATACTTGATTGACCTGTTCCTCAAACAAGGCCTGCCAAGCCCTTCCAACAGCCCTGCTAAATCTCTTCCACTTCTCCTCTCCCCTCCTGTTGCCATGCACCATGTAGCATTCTTTTCCACTCCCCTTCATAGACACTAGACAAAAAAGAATCTAGACATTCTGGTAGGTGAGGCAAATTTGTCACAGAAACAAATTCATCCTGTTGAAGACTGACCAACATGGGAAGGCCGTAGCTCAGTGGCAGAGTAGCTGCTTTGCATGCAGAAGGCCCCACGTTCAATCCCCAACATCTCCAGGTAGGGCTAGGAGATAACCCTGGAGAGCCACAGTATAGACAATACTGAGCAAGATGGACCAAAGGCCTGACCCAGTATAAGGCACCTTCCTATTTTCCTGTGCTGACCGCTCACATGCCCAATTCCCAATGATTTACTTGTATCAAGACAGGGATGATATTGAAAATCTGCTACAGAATCCCAGCATAACCTATGAGAGATACCCAAAATGTATGTACATAGGGAGCAGGACATGTGTATCCCATCTCCATCATCTAGGCCCTTGTTGCATAAAATGAGCTCTAACCCTCCGGAGCTAACTTCCCCCTTTCCTCCTACCAGTGCCACTGGAAGTTCTTATAGCTTCCTGTACTTCTTCTGGAGGTTGGGGGTGCCAGCATCGCATCATAGCTACTGTTTCATAAGAATACTGTGTGTGAACACTCACACAAATATCTAAGTGGTGCAAAAGTATAACCACAGGATGTAAGCAAACATGGCAGCACATATAGCATGCCCACAGATGCCACCATGTTAAGGAAACTTTTTTATTTAATTAGTTTTAAATGTTTTATTACAAACATAAAAGAGACGACATCAGCTCACATGAATAAGAATAATCTATCAATCCTAAAGTAAACATATTACTAATATAGCCAGTTCATATGTCCAAATAGATAACTAAATGAGATTGATGAGTATAAGCTATACATTCAAATATAGAAAGGACAGTGATCTCTTTGGAACGTTAAATAATGGATGGCGGGTGTTTATTCTTCCAGCTTGGAAATATAAGTCTCTTTGCAACCATAAGGGGTCACAGGATCCATTTTTGTTGTCCATCTCCACATCACAGGAATATAATTTAAAAGCACATGAACATCTGCAAAGATCAAGGCTTTTGCCAAAGCCAAGTCAATATTAACAACAATATTAGGGAAACTTGATAGCTGAGATTGGGCCTGCTCAAAGCATCAGTTATGCAGGAAGGGCGAGAACCTCAAAGTCAACAGGTAGACTCACCTACCCATCGCAAATTCCTTACCGTTCCCATCTATTGTCAGTGATCCACATTTATATTTTCCATTTTGCACTTTGTCTAGCTTACACTCAAACTGAAGGAAATGTCAAAAAACACAAAACAAAAATGACTTAACTGCCATTAGAGCACAAGGAGAACTTAGCAAATGGCACCGTGTGGAATAAAAAATGGCTCATGCTAGTTGAAACAGCTACTCTTCAAATGTATCCAGTCTTCAACTTGGAATTTGTGGCACAGAGTTGGGGGGGGACAGACCACTTGATATGAAGAGATCTATGAAGCATGTCTGTGTGTCCTCTCTTGTACCTACCTCCACTGTACTTTGCATTTCTGTCAGTACGGTCTCCAATACCTGGACTCACTGACAGAACAGATGCAGTAATTGCAATTGTAACATATTTCATCTTGCTAATCAAAATGACTTTCTGCTAAATAAACCATGAGAAAAGCTTTTCCACCATTACTGAAGTGGAGTGGAAACAATATAGACTGTAAAGAGTCCACCATTTAGTCAAACCAACAGATTTAATTTCCCTACAATAATTCTGTGTACACACTTTCACAAGTACCAACCCCCACACACAAAGCAACCCCAAACCTCCAACTTCTAAATACATGTTTAGAAACACAAGTTTGTATAACAGCCCAAATATTCCTTCAGGTATGTTGTTGTAACATGATGCCTCCGGCTGTAAAAAGATCACTAGAGAACTAGTTTTATGTTTTCTCCAGATTTTTAATCAAAAGGAGGATAATTGTCCCATATGTTTTTATCGGTGTGTGAATTCAGCCATACTTATACATTTGCAAAGTTTGGGGAGTGGTGGGGGAATCTTTGTTTTTTAAAAATGTCTCAAGAAATGCATCCTATAACCCATTTTAAGAAAAACAAAACAGCAACCCAGGCAGACAGGTTCAGATGGTTCCCTAATGAGAGAACTCTTATTTTCTAGCTCATTGTGTCTCAGTTATCCTGTTTCCTAAGTGCTATTCTTTAATTCTTTTTTAAAAAGCTATTAGAAAAGCTATCATCTGTCATTATATATGCTTTCTCGAGACCTTTATGTCACTCAGGCACTTATTGCTGTGGGCCACTCTGCTGCATAACACCCAAGAGGAAATAACTTAGCTTTGAGTTACTTTTATCAGCTCCATGGATCACAAAGAACTAGGCTGTAACCAATCCTTTTCTATAGAGCATGGGGACCCAAGGTAATTAAACCAAAAAACACAGCCTTGAATTATTCAAATAAAAGTGGAAGAAACAAAGCCAATCCATGTGGCACGGGCCTTTCATGCTGGAGGGGCGATGCCTCCTTATATTCCAGCTTGACTTCTGAGATCAGCCCAAAGTTCCCCATTAGCTATACCAATGAAGTCCCCTTGCCAAGAGCAGAGCTGAATGGTTTCCACACCGTGGTGGGATTTTATTCCTCTGAAATCCCCCTGGTTTTTGTTTTCCATACAAAATGCCCTAGGTGTAGAGAAAGCAGCATTTAGTTATACTTAAAGCCCACATCAACCTTCCTGGTGTCCTCCAGATGCTGTTAGATCAGCCTATTCCAACCATTGGGTCCTCAGATATTGCTGGACTACAACTCCCATCAGCTCCAGCCAGCATGGTCAATGGTCAGGAATTATGGAAACAGTAGTCCAGCAACATCTGGGGACCCAAAGGGTGGGGAAAGCTGTGTTAGACTATTGGCTATGCTGGCTGGGAGTTGAAATCCAACACATCTAGAAGGCACCAAGTTGAAGAAGGCTGGCCTATATTTTTGCCAAAAACTTAAGAAACTAAGAACATTCTGACAAACTTCTTTTGAGACAAAAATGTTTCTCCAAATCACATGACATTGCTTTAGATCAGATGTACAAAGGGCAGTGGGGAACAGTCCCACTAGTCATGCCCATCCTGATGCAGTGTGGAGTAGCTGGGAAAGGTGACTCCACCACTAATCAGGGAATGCACCCATAATCTCCTACTCAGCCTCATAAAAGTCAATAAGGTACTGCCAGGTTTGGGTGGATGGTTCTGTTGCCATAAATGGCTGCAGAGGAGGGCTGTCCTCGGACTTTGTCACCGGTGCAATTTGCTTTCTGATTGTGGGGAACCTGTGGCCCTCAAGATGTTGCTGAACTACAACTCCCATCAACCCCAGCAAGCATGGCCAATGGGAGTTTTAGTTCAGCAACATTTGGAGGGCCAAAGGTTCCCCGCACCTGGGCTAGTCAGTGCAATATGCACTGCTGACCCCTTTTCTGTCTTCCGCACCAATCCTAAGAAAGGTCCCCTTGTGAAATTGGCTGAATGATTCCAAGAGCCCAGAAAATGTACCAAATTCATCTTTGACATGCAAAAAATGGGATGATTCCACCAATGGCATAATAAGGTGGCATATGGAAGAGCCGGAGAAATGTTCTTGCTAGCTTGTCTCTGTCAACATCTTGCCAAGCAAAGAGTGCAACAGAGACAGTGATACAGAAATGAATTTCTAACATTTTGTTTGTTTGTTTTAGGTCAAGCAGTTTTTAAAAGTAACTCTGCAGTATCAAAAAATGTCAGTGCACATCTGTGACATTTACCTGCATATCTTTGTGTCAGTAGGTGCTTCTTTTCCTCAACACCTCCACCCTTCTCTGGGTCCATTATTTCTTCCAAATGGGTGCTTCAATCACCTCTTCTTTCTCAGATGTAGATCGATGACTTTCTTTCTCTTTCTACTATTATAATCTCCGCTGCCCACACATATACACTTTGTTCAGGGATTTTATTCTACCAAGTAACTTTATGCTACCCCAAAACTCTGAGATAGCAAACATATCTTATAGCTAAGGATGGGCATTTCAGTTTCTCCCGGTTTCTCATTTTTTCCTTCTTAAGTTCAGTCCCTATATTTCCACATCAGTTTTTGTGTGTATATCTTTTTTAAAAAGCCCTTATGAAAATTCCTCAGTGTTTGAGTGAAAATTCCTCCTAATATACATTTTCTATGCAATTATGTCTAATATGCATGTTTCTGCAAGCAATTTCCCCTAATATAATGTATTTTAGTAATGTTATTTTCACTACTCTCTGCATTTTTATGTATACTTAACCCTAGTGTATGCATTTTTATACACATTACTTGGAGAACTGTATGGTAAAATTCAAAGGATCGCTGTTTTTCAGTTAGTGTATATTTTTTAGGAAGTGTCAATTCGGTAAGTTCACTTTTAAATGCAAACTGAACTGAATTTCTCTCCCATCCCTACATATTGCTAATTTTGGAGACCTCTTTAGGATGCACACATGCCATGAAAAAAGCCACACAAAACAGAAGGACTTCCGACTTAAAATGTGATGATAAAGATTTAGACAGGCCCACCTTAGGTGCTGTGACACTGTGGTTTTAAAAAGAACGATTACCATATCAGTTTGACTCCCAAAACAGAGGTTCAAAAAAGGCTGATTATGAAATGAATGTGACATGCACCCAATTACTCTAAAGCAGGCTTGCACAACTTGTGACCCTCCAAGTCAAGCCCAGCCCACCTGTCACCTGCAGTGGTCTCCTAGGCACTTCACCATCATCTGGTTGTTGTTGTGTTGTTGTTGTTGTTGTAGTTCTAGGAAGGCAGGAAAAAATATACTAGGTCCCTGGTGGGCTGCCATACATAGCTGGCAGACCATAGCACAGGTGTGGCTCATCCAGTGGAGCAGAACCACAGCAATAGCTTCCCAAGCAGTAACATTACTGCTGCTTACCAAAGGGCAAAGAGGTGGCAAGGTCGGGGCTGCACGGGTGCACCAGCAGAAGCCACTGGTGCACCTGAGTGGCTTTGATCTCACTGTTGGCTTATCCCTCCCAGTAGGCAGCAGCAGTGCTGCTGCCAGGATGCTGATGCTGTGGCTGTACCTCACCAGGCTCCTGGTTAGAGCACATGCTTAGATACCTCTAAGAAGGGCTGGGAAACACTCCAGCCTGAAACCCAGGAGAGCCTCTGCTAGTCACTGTAGATAATACTGAGCTAGATGGACCAATAGTAGGGCACGATATAAGGCAGCTTCCTATGTTCCTGTGATGAATTCAGCAGGGGGGACTTAAATTGTGTCAGCTACCTGTAAAGTGACCCATCTTAAAACATACTTGTTAGAGATTATCTTAGTCGTTAAATCCATGTTGAATAAAAATAATATTAGAATGCAATCAAGAAGAATTTGTTGGGTTTGGCATCTAACATAGTGCAAAGTGTCACATCAGTGCAAGGATGTCCTCTTGTGCAATGGGACTTTCTCCCCCTCTCCTAACCCCCACATGCCCCCTAAATCTGTTCTAAGGGTTCCCTCAACCCTCCAGAGCAGATTTGGGGAGGGTGTGAGGTGCACACAGGGGACGTCTCATTGCACAAGCAGAAATCCTTGTGCTGATGGGATGCTTACTTAGCACTATGTTGAATACAACCCATTTTTTCCATGCAGTTGAATACTTGGATATATGATTGCATATAGAGACTTGAATGTGAACTGGTTGCTTTCTCTGTGGTGGCCCCTCACCTTTGGAATGACCTCCCTTCTGAGGTTCATCTCACCATAACATTCATGACATTTCATCAGTAGACACACCTCTTTGCCTATGCTTTTGGGGAGAGATGAAGGGCTCATTTACACGGGAGCTGAACTCCGTTTTAAAGACGAAGCTTTTTCCGTCACAATGGGAGTTTAAAAATCACATTTCCTACCTTACAACTGCTGTTTTCCGTTCATACTGAACGGAAAGAGTCAATCATGCAGCTTCCTAATGACCATGCCCTCTTAAGGTCAAACCATCACATCCTCTGGTTACCTTGGCAACCGAGCATGCTCCGTTTGTTCCAGGGTAAGTTTCATAAAAAAAAAAAAATCCTCAAGTTTGATTATTTGTATTTTCAGAATCCAGCAGAAATACAAATATTTGTTTAAACAATGTTATGCTTTTTTTGCACAAATTAGGGGGGAAAGAAGAAAAAAGCACTGTTTGCAGCAGGCTTGCGGAACGGGAACCAGCAGGAAATGACATAACAAAGAGAGGAGGAGGGCGTGGGCATGGACTCACAAAAGCATCATAGGTAAGCGTCTACAAGTCCCTAGAGATGTGAAGCACAGATGGTTTTTCCTTCCCTTGATTTGCTGCGGATTAAAAGCTAAAAGCACCGGGATGCCTTTCCTTTGCCTCCTGCGTCATGTGATTGCTGTGAATTAAACGGGCATGCAAGTAGAACCCATCTCAGATTAAATCGCCATGTGAACTGGCCCGAAGTGTATTGGACATCTGAATCAGTGGTGGACTACATGCTTCACATTGGTTTAATCCTTTGCACCTCCAGCTGAAATGTTTCCAGACAGTAGGACTGGAAAGACCCCCACCTAAGATTCTGGAAAACTACTCCCAGCCACAGGAAATATCACTGGACTAGATGGGCTACTGAATAGTTGGATTCCATATACGATGTGTTCATATGGGCAAACTGAACTGCACATAGCAATTGCAAATGTAGGGCATCACAGAGATATGTTGTAATTGCTTGCTGCATCTTTAGTGGTGAAGACTCTTTTTAGCAAAAGTTATAGGAAAAGGTTATGTAAAATCCATCAGTAATGCACTTGTGACTCTCTGTAACATAGTGCCTTGAATCAGTTTTCTTGCAGAAGTGATCGCCAGTTGAGGGATAGGGACATAGAACTGGACTAAATTAATAAAATGATACTGATGCCCAAGGAAAAGAAGGGATATGATCTGCCCCCATCCAGTCCTTCAGTCATTTTCATGCTCGTTATGGGTGAGAGGTGCTTCTGGAAAAAGAGCCACGTGTGTGCAGTGACTCGAGATAATTAAGAATGCATTTACATTTTATGGAGCCATTAATGCCCTTACATTCTAGGATATATTAAATTTCTTCATGCTACTTTGCCCATCAGTGAATATTAAAATATTTAACCAGCAGCTGGGCTGCAACCTGTCTCTTGTGCCCTCTTGGGTAGTACAGATAGAAGAGGAATGGAAAGAGTTTCTCAATGAAGAAATCATGACTTCCTCCTCAGATTCTTTTCCAAGGGAGGAGCAGGAGTACAGGCAATCTAGTTTCAGAATTCAAGAAGATATTCTAAATAAAAACAATGGTGAGCAGACAATAAGAACTGGGCTATATGATCAGCAGTGCCATATGTTGCAGCCAGAGCTTGGAAAAGTTACTTTTTTGAACTACAACTCCCATCAACCCAATCCAGTGGCCATGCTGGCTGGGGCTGATGGGAGTTATAGTTTTAAAAAGTAACATTTCCAAGCTCTGGTTGCAGCTCTTGCTGGACTTTACCAGCCCAGAGAGGAAATGCAAGGTCAAATGTCTGAATGTTCACCAAATATAAGAAAGACTCTCTGTAATTGAAAGCTAGTGTGTAGGAAGAATATGTGTGCACACACGTGTGTGTGGAGATTAGATAGATAGATAGATAGATAGATAGATAGATAGATAGATAGATAGATAGATAGATAGATAGATAGATAGATAGATAGATAGATAGATAGATAGATAGATAGATAGATAGATAGATGCAGTCAAACATACTACCCTCACCTAATGTCTGAAGTGATAGTCCCAGGAAGATGACATTTCTGAACATATGTATTGGATCTGCGTAGACACACAGAAAATAAGTTCTTATTTTTCTCTGTGCCTGCTCAGATCCAATCAGTGTGTTGGGTACAGGGCAGCCCAGCACAAAAAGAGATAGGGGTCAGAACCTTAATCGCAAGAAGCAAATTAGCATAGTCAGCAACAACCAAGCTTGGTGTACTGAAAAACAGACTACAGTAGAGATTCCATGTTTATATGGAAATGATCAGTCAGTCCTATAGCACTGTTGTACTATTGTTATTATACTATAGTCATTTTTGTCGAGAGGTAGTCAACGTGTGGTGGCCTCCAGATGCTTGAACTACAACTCCCATCAGTTCCAGCCAGTAGTATAGTGGCAAATTCAGCAGTGCAGAGTCCCTTCATGAGAGTCACGACAGGCCCCCTCATAGCCACAACCCCAGGATTCACTGTCTCTTTTGCAGTTACAGAATTATATGACCAGAATTGAACTGCTATGTGCATAGGCTCCCCCTCCATGGCTAAATGTTGCCCCAAAGCTTTTGATTTCAAGAATTCTGAAATGAAGCCAAGTGTGGGACTAGGATTTTGGAAACCAAGATACTTTGCTCACTTACTTTGCTCACTTCTCACTTACCCTACGAGCCAATCAGCATGAAAGGGGATGCATGTTAGCTACTGAGAAGAGTCTTCTCGTTGATTGACTCACCTCCAATCAGCACAAAAGGAAAAGGAAGCATGTTGTCAGCCAAATGAAAAGACTCTTCTCAGTGGCTAACATGCTCCCCCTTGACCGCTGATTGGCTTGTGCATAGGGACCCTGCTCCCCAAAAAGTAAGGTGTATACGACACCCCGTGACCCTGGATGACTACACCCCTGGTTTCAGCCAGCATGGTCAATGCTCAAGGGTGTTGGGAGCTGTAGTGCAGAACATCTGGAGGCCCCTAGGTTGTCTACCCCTGCTTTTGACTAATTGGGGCAGTGATACAGTTATCAGGGGTGAAGTCATCTGGAGTCACAGACCCTTTACTTTTTGGGGAGCAGGATCCTGGCCAGGTCCCTATGTACATGACAATCAGCATGGAAGGGGTGTATGCTGGTCACTGAGAAGAGTCCCTGTCCTTTCATGCTGATTGGAACAATCAGAATGAAAGGAGATGAGTCAGCCACTGAAAGGACCCTTACAACTGACACACACAGTCCCCTTTCATGCTGATTGGCTCCTAGGGATGCCTGTTGTCGTGGAGGGTGGACTTGGAGACAACATAGAGAATGAGGGAGATGAGGGGAAGAGGGGCATGGCTGTGAGGGGGCGTGGCGTGACTTGTTGCAAGTATGGGAAGAGCAACTCCCATTTGGTTTTCTTTGCATGCCTGAGGAGAGGTAGAGACAGGGTCCTACAGCTGGCTAGGCTGTCTGTCTTTACCTGACGCTCCTCTTCCTGTCTTCCTTCCGTTGTGAACTGATACTCTCAGGGAGCTGACCTCACCTCCTTCTTCTCCATCCAGCCGAGGGAGGAGAAACATTTTGTCTTTGTTCCTTTCCTCCAGCATGGGGCGAACGAACAAGCCCGGCCATTGCGCCTCCAGCTCAGTCAGAACTAGTTATGCCCTTCCTGTCAACTATGTTGTTCTATAAATAAAGTAGCTTTTTCCTATTTTAAGAAGTCCAAAGTCTCAGTGATTTGAATGCAGGGTAAAAGCTTGAACCTTTCAGGTAAATCACACAACACATGTAGCTTAACTCCGCTGCATCTTAGTTAAATTCGCTGCTAATGCATAACATGTCTCTCAGGAAGAGATTTAATGCACTTCTGAATGTGCCACTACACTACTGCAGTTAATGTAATTTGGGCTTAATTTTCTTACACCCTCATCCCTTTAGATCAGTGGTTCTCAATCTTTTTTGGTTCGCAGCGCACTGTAAAACATATAAAAAATTTCTGGAGCACTTCGTGTACAAAATTAAAAATATATTAATATATTTTAAACTATGAATAAAAATAATTTAATAATAATATACTTTCATAATATTCGTTGCACACCTAGCCACCTCTTGCGGTGCACCAGTGTGCCCCGGTGCACCGTTTGAGAATCACTGCTTTAGATAGTAACGTGCATTTCTTCATTTACTTCAGAATGTGATCAGCCACCACTACTGTACTGAGGGCCTTCCTGCTCTTTCTGCAGAGTGGAGCCCTGGACTTCTGCTCCAAAGTCCTGCCTGGCACCGCTGAATCAGGGTGGGCATTATATACTCTGAGTCAGAATCACAGGATGAAAAATCCTGCCCTTAAGGAAGACTTTGCCAGCCTGGTGCCCTCTAGATGTTTTGGACTACGACACCTATCAGCCCCTGCCATCATGACTGTGGCATCAGGTTGGCAAAAGCTGCCTGAAGCCAAGAGAGGACAGCTCTTCAGAAGAAAAGCACACTGTTTTTCAACTGCAACCTTTTCTGATCTAGTCAAGTGCAGCTAATATGCATAATATATCCATAAATACAGGCATACCCCGCTTTAACATACGCAATGGGACCGGAGCGTGTATGTAAAGTGAAAATGTACTTAAAGTGAAGCACTACTTTTTTTCCACTTATCGATGCATGTACTGCACTGCAATCGTCATATATGGGCATAACTGATGTAAATAATGCATTTATAACTAAAATAAACATAAAATAAAATAAGCTCCATATCTAAGGTGATAGATTTACAACTTTTCTTTGTATCTGCCATTATGTACTGTACGTAATACTGTACAGTACTGTACTACAGTACCTGTACTGTACTGAAGGCAAGGGAAATGCACACCCCACACACCCATGCACCCCCCCCACACACACACACGCCAGCAGTGGCAAAAGCCAGAATTAATGATAGGCAGAAAGAGAAAAGTATTGAATTAAAGCAGGAAAGGAAGATGGGACAATGGAGAGGTATAAAATGGGACAATGGAGAGGTATAAAATGAAATCGGGGATCTAAAGAATTTTTTTATTTTTTATCACAAACAATTACAGTAAAGCAGATGGGACAATGGAGAGGGAGAGGTATAAAATGGGACAGTAAAATGAAATCAGGGGGATCTAAAATGAAATCAGGGGGATCTAAAATGAAATCAGGGGGATCTAAAGAGCATGAGGTGCCCCCCCCCACACACACACACACACTGCCACCACCGACCTAGGCCGGGGCAGGCAGAGCTCCGATCGCTCTTTACAGTACTGTAAAGTAAAGTACTTAAAGGTAAATGATTTACATTTAAATGATTACAGTTCTGTCTCCAAGGCAGCAGCCGCTCAGATCGCTAGATCGCTCAATGGCTCCGCTCAGATCGCTTAGATCGCTAAGACGATGCTTCGCAACGCACGTGGCACGTGGAACGCAAGTTCCGTCAGTGTCCATAATTGCAAAGCGCTTACGTTAAAGCGGGGTATGGTGGAGTATGGAGCATGTACGTTATAGCGAGGCGACGTTAAGTGAAGCGACGTTAAGCAGGGTATGCCTGTAATTAAGTAAAATAAATTACCACCAAGCAATGTCCCCGCTTAATGAGACAGGCCAGTTGAAAAGCCATACAGATATCTGGGAAGGAAAGAACCCAAAATAAAGAAAAGCAAAGAAACTGGACTGGTAACTTGATCCTTCTGTGGTTTTTATCTTTCGGGGCCGTGGCTGACCACAGGAGGCAGCATCCTGGAGAAAACGTGGGAACGGATCATTCTAAACAAAGATATGAAAATACATTTTTTTAAAAAGGAATGAGAAAGTAAGAACTGTCTCATGCTCCTGTGATACCTCTCATCCCTCCATTTCATGATACCCCCCTCCCCCCAAAAAGAACAGAATATCCAGCAAACGCTGTAAATTGTGGCCAGCTCAATTATTTCATATGTTGTAGCCAGACTGTATTCAGAGATGAGGCTTGTGGTTCCCTGATGAACCCTTCCATGTCACTGGAAAGGGTAAAAATAATAAATTGGTCATTGTGAGACTTTATGCATTTCATGGGCATTGCAGAGCCTATTTGAGATTCTTTTCTTGTTGCTGCCTCTTATTGGCCAGGAATGGTAGGCCACCATTGCCATATTTCAGCTTCTTTCATTGACTTCAGGCTGTCAACTGCTGCTGAATTGCCCTCCCTTCTTACTGTCCACTCATCAATTGCTGGCCGAAAGGAATGAGTGTCTCATTGACAGTTAATGATAGATATAGATACAGTTAAGTCATTTCCGCATGCAAGGCTTTCTGTATTCTGGAAGCGACAGATCACTGGGCACATTGGTTAATTTCTAATGTGAGAGATGCTGGACCTTTTCCCATTTAAAGCAGAAGGTCGATAGAACCACTTCATCCCAAGCTGGAGCTCATTTTTCAAAGGATGCACAAAGATTAAGATTGAAGGCAAAGATATGGAACCCACCACTGGAATTTGCTGTCCAAAACAATTGCTTCAGATTTTTTCACTGAACAAATCTCATAGGTGGGTGTGCTCATCATTATCTCTTTGGTTCTCCAACCATGATCTGAGGATCTTTAGTAGGGATATGTACAGCCCCCCCCATCTGCCCCATGGCTCTGATCTGAGGGGCATCAGCGCTCTGGGTTGACCTGGGGACCATCCCCTCACTCCACCCCAGATCCCGTCCTGAGTAAATTCGGGAGCAGGGCTAATGCTTTTACTAGTTTTAATAACCTAACTAAACATATAGCCAGAAGAGGGGCAGGGTGGTCAATTTGGCAGGGTTCTGCAATGCCTCCGCCGCTCCCCCCAGGATCAATGTCTTAGTGGAGACATTGATTGTGGGGGCATCACAGCACCCTGAAGAACTGATCCCTCCTCTGAACAGCTGTTGGGATCCTGCACAAGTGATGCTCAGCAAACCACTTTCCTTTAGGAAGCCACTTGTAGATCATCACCCACGTCCTGCAGAATCACTGAGAGATTGATCTTGGGGGCAGAGCAGGAGGCATCAGGCAGGCCGGAAGCTGGGCCTACCTTCTCCCAGAAGACACAGCCAGTGTTCCAAAATAGGTCTTGACCATTTCATGGGTTTTTTCCACCGTGCCTGTTCTATTTCTTGCCTGATGCCCTGCCGCCCGACAGCCATCGCAATCTGTGGCTCTCTGAACCCGACTCATCCAGTGCCCAAGCACCCCTGAGTAGGCCCAATTTGGCTCAGGATTCAGCCAAATCTGGTGCACAGCCCGATTCTTTCACACAATTGATCCCCATTTTATAATGTCTGTTTCTCTCTTCATCTTTACTTGCCCTTTCATTCACAAAGTTCCTCTGTTTCTTCTGCCTGTCTCCAGCTCTCATCAGCCATAACTGGCATGGCCAATGGTCAGGGATGGTGGGGATTGTAGTCAAAGAGCATCTGGAGGGCCACAGGTTCTCACCAGAGCTTGGAAAAGTTACTTTTTTTGAACTACAACTCCCATCAGCCCAATCCAGTGACCATGCTGGCTGGGGCTGATGGGAGTTGTAGTTCAAAAAACTAACTTTTCCAAGCTCTGGTTCCCACCCCTGATCTACAATATAGGATTACGACAGTTGGCACAGGTAGTCCCATTCCACAGGCAGCTGGAAATCCTACGTTTTCTGAACAGCAAATTAGAACTCTCCCACAAACACAGTAGCCCTAGTCAGGCATTTGCCTGAAAACATATATGGGGCCATATATGCAAGCCTTGTCCGCAGCACCCCCAATTCTGCTGATAGCAGCCTCAGACCTTCATGTGTTGGGTGGAATACCTGACATGTTTGGAGTCCCCCTTCAGACCTGCCCATGCAATGCATGAAAGCTGCAGTGGAACTGGTGGAGCCTGGCACATGGGACGCTGCATCCCACAAACACTTGATGCCCCATGCATTCTTTGAATGCCAAATCAGGGTTTTTGTCTAATACCGAACCACAAGACAGCCTTGCATTTAAATCTGATTCACACAATTAAAATCATCTTATCTATATGCTCAGCAGGAAATATCTTGTTCCAAGCTGTCATTAGGGGTTGGCATAATTGGGTACCGGCTGGCCCCTGGATCCCTCAGAACCCGCAATTCTATTTTTGTCCTCCTTGCTGTTAATGCCTGTTCATATGACCCTTCTTTGTAAATCATGAGTGAGAGGAGCACAGAATGGCACACACTCCTTTGTTTACCTGCTTACCCTCAAAACAGAGGATTAGACCCAAAGGGAGATGACAAGCTAATGGGGAGCAGTGACAGAAATGAGTAGGATGTGGGCCCACTCTGGGAGAGACTCACTGAGGGCATCTTGCCCACGGGCTGCCTAAATCAGCAGAGCACCATTCAAATCTGTGGTCTTACTCCCCAGTAAAAGTGACCAGAGAGCGCAAGTCACCAATGCAGTTAGAGAAATCTGCTACCCTTCTCCTCGTTTCCAAATAGAAATACTATACTGTGAAAATTTATCACAAAATGGCATGAAAATCAACTTTTTTAAAAAAGAAAACCTTTTTAAAAAATCACATGTGCCAAATCAAAGGTGCTGTGAAATTCAAATCTCAGCTGGAAAGTTGTGTTCTTCTGGAAATGTTGGGGAAACCTCTCATTTGGTTAACAGAACCTAAGGATGCAATTCTAGACATGCTAACTTGGCAGTTAAAATGCATTAGCCAAATGTACTAGGCCTTGAAATGTCAAGAGACTTAAAAAGTAATTCCATACAGGTCTATGTGTTAAGTCCCATTGAGTTCAAAGGATTGTAGCTTTAAGATCAATACACACATGGTTAGTGGACAGCCACGCAGCAGGAGTGAACTATAGCAGACTACAAGGTGAAATGATTCTTTGCTAGCTCTGTCACATGTCCAAATAGTGGTGCAGTACATGATTAGGGGAGTACATTGGTCCACTCACTTCATTGCACATGGAACCACAGGCTGAGCATGCAACAGAGTGATCAAATCACACTTCACTCAGCAAAATAATGTGCATTCATTTCCCATGTGGTCACTGTGCACTGAGGTCACTTACTGATTATTTGAATTGGCACAAAGAAGAGATTTGTTCTGTCATTGAAGAATTAACTCTACTAATTCAGGAACACTCTAGTCAACATCACTGGTAAGGCTTTACAAACTCACAAAACTTCATTCTCCTCAACACATATTCACCGAAATACACTGTTGTAAGATGCGGTTAATTTCGGACAATGGAAGCCAGCATAATGCCCTCAGGACATTTTGTTTTAGATTACAACTATCATCCCTGACCATTGGCCATGCTAGCTGGGGTTTATGGGAGTTGTAGCTCACAACATCTGGAGGGCACCACATTGGCTATCCCAATTTAGGTGGTGAACAATGCTAAATAGTGAACAATGGGGAGCAGTTGACTTTCCTTCTTGTTGCTTTTCAAAACATAAGTCAAGGGTTCCCGTAGAGCACTGAACAGCATTCTACATGGCTTTTTTCATGAATTTCATAGCCAAGGTTTTTTTGGGGTTGCAGGAATCTTGAATCCTACAGAATAAAGTATATGTGAAGCAGTGCTGGGTTGAAGAATTCAGACAGCTTTTTTCAACATTATGTGGCAATAGGGCAAAATCGCCTCCTAAAAATCAAATCAAGGTTTACAGGGGGATTCTAAGACCTTTCATTTTATTTTCCTGGGCTTTCTCATCATTCATTATTACTGTTGCTAATCCTTTGACTTTTCTTGAATAGAAATGTCTTGGTTTAAAAAAAAACCCACAAAAAACACCTGAAATTTGTAGAAAAGTCTTAAATCTAAAAATAACTTTGCTTGCATTGTGTATTATTTGTTCAAGTTAACTGACAGCCCAGAGATGAAGCCACAACTTTGTTCCCAAAGTTACCCACAATGTAACTGCTATTTAAATTATGTGCATCACTTTGTAATGCAAATAAACTGCCTTGCATAATACCAAAATCCTGTAATACGTGCCAAATAAATTGCATCACTGAAGTGCCAGTGTGCACATCAAGAAACTGGGGGTAGGGGTGGTGAAATGCTTTTAAAAAGGCCAAAAACAGAACAAAAAAGGATACATCATTTAAAATCCTTACAAAATATCACACGAGCTTACCAAAACGCCAACTGCAATGTGATTACTCTTACTATTTACAGTGGTACTTATAAGGACCATCATAATTGAGTGATCTAAAATTTCCATTCTCATGAGTGCTACAACTTTAACCTCCCAAGTTTTGCTGGGGGGGGGTTGGGGGGGAGGAGTTGTAAAGGCTACAATGTCTTGAGAGAAATGCAAGAGAAATTATTTGATAAAGGTGACAGTTTTTCACACCTGCAAATAATGTTTTTCTTTCAGACTCTCTTGATCAGCAGCCTCCAGTAACACATTACAGATATAATCTCAAGACCTTATGGCATGTACTTGTCACTACTTGCATAACTTACTGCGGACACAGGATCACAGGGATTTTGAACATCATTTCCCACGCTACAGGAGATTAAATAGACCACATCTGAAGAAGGCAAGCAGCAGCGATGGCCCTGGAGTAACACAAAGCAAACTTCACCCACTTTCCTCATCAGTTACATTGTACACACACACACACACACACACACACACACACATTTTAGACAGTCTTAGGAAAATGTAGCAGCAGTACCAGGGCCGGTGCCAGGCATGCCAGGGCCCTTGGGCATCAGCCTGCCCTGGGCCCCAGCACACGCATGCATGTACATAGCCAGGCATGACAGGGCCCTTGGGCACCAGCCTGCCCCAGGTGCACAGTTCCTGCCTGTTCCACCTACCCCTCTCTCTCCTATCCTGATGCTGTGCGTGCTGTGTGTGCAAGGCTGCCATCAACTATGATGGTGGTGGAGGCTTCTCTAAGGGGCTGATACCCCCACTGCCATATTGGTTGATGGCACGCATGTGAGGTATGTTACACACATCCGCATGCACATGCCTGCCATCAACCAAGATGATGGTAGGTGCATCGGCCCCTTAAAGAAGCTTCCGCCGCCATATTGGTTGATGGCAGCCCTGCACAAGCAGCGCACGCAGCATCAGGATAGGAGAGAGAGGGGTAGGTGGAACAGGCAAGAACCATTTTCTAGAATCTAAACTAGAAAATTTTATTTCCCTCATTATTCATCATACAAATCTATGTCAAATTTATTTTTATTAATGTCAAAGCCTTTTTATTTGTCAATGTCATATGATGGTGAAGACAGCCTTTCGTGTTTGAAACTGGATATTATGTTCTATTTCTATTTTGGGTGCATTAACAGTGGAATCTGAAACTGCAGTTTGATGTAAAATCAGACTGATTACAATATGTTGCTACTTCAGCAATGACTCTTAGCTGTAGGAAAAAAGAGGATGCATGTTTTCAGCCTGCTATGTTTAAACCACTTCATTTAAGGCAAGGTGGGCATGGTCAATTCAAAACATAGAGCACACCTAGAATTTTGCTAGAATATATTTCACCTCCCATTGTTTTATCTTGTGCAAATTGAGACACTCCTGAGGTCCACTGGAGACTATTCTGCAGAATAGTCAGTGCCATTATTCCACAATTATGTTTGGAGTTTTTTTAGTGTAAATTTTGCAGTGTTGCTGTACTTCACATACTCACAGAAAGAGAAACAAAAGAAAATGATTTTCTATAGGAAACTTCACTAAAATTACAAAGTAAATCAGACATATTTAAAGTGACCATCTGAACTATATCAACTGTCTTAATAATGTTGCTTCCTCCCTGCTAAAACAAGATCAGCACAGTATATATCTTCTTTCTATAATTTGAGCTTATTGCAGGTGTTACCACCACTCACCATATGCTCACCATTTGTTACCAAATTCTTGCAAGCTACACAGGAAGTGGATTGGACTGTGAAAGACCAACCCAAATGGTGTTTGCATTTTGACCAATTTGTAGGACAGTACTATATCTCAGAGAGGAGGTCAAGTCTCCTGCTCCCCTGGTGCATTCACTATAGCTGCCCAATTTCTCTGCTTTTTAAAGTTTGATAGAAATATCTGTGGGCTATAGCTACATTCTTAAACCGCAATATTTTTTGCCTATTAGTGAATTTAAATATGGTTACTATTAGCGACTGGCGTGATGGGGCACCACCACCAAGCCATTCTCCCAACACTGACATTTCTACAGCTTACCTGGACAGTTCCTTAGGACATGCAGGGTTGTGTCAATGTCAGGACTGTGAGGATAAACAGCAGAGCTGACATGGTGCTCCCACCAATGTGTCCACACAGCCCTGACATTGCTGCTGCCCTGCCCCACTGCTGCAGGTAAGCAGCAGTCAGGAGGGTGGGTCTACTCCCCCTCTCCAGTCTCTGCTAATGTCCATCCAATGGATTGCTGCCTCTGCTCATCAGGCAACAAGGAGAGCCCTGGAGGCAGCAATTCTCCAGGAGAGTGGGTGCTGTTTCGTACCTTTGCAAAACAGCATTTCACCAGATCACTCCCTCCGCTCATGAGCCAAGGGAGCAATCCTAAGAGACGCTATTTTGCAAAGAGCTTTCCTGCAGGAAAACCCTTTGCAAAACCACATCACACAGGATAAAATGATCTCGCTCTTGGCAGGAGGCCCCAGGTTCAATTCCTGGCATCTCCAGCTAGAGCTGGGAATGTTCCTTGCCTAAAACCTGGAACGCCACTGCCAGTCAGTGTAGACAATACTGAGCTAGACAATGGATGGTATGACTCAATATAAGGCAGCTTCCTATATTCTTGTGTTCCTAACTTATTCCCCTTGAATAAATGTAATGACTGATTGATTGAGTATGTATGTATACATTCAACAACAACAACAATAATAAATAGATCCTTTCATTTCAAGAAGAAATATCAAGGCAGTTTACAACAAATAAAAGCCAGCTGCAAAATAACAAGAATAAAGCCAATGATAAAAAATGCATCCACCTTCCTTCCACCATTCTTTCTTCTCCTTTTCTCTCTCCATCCCATCATCTCCTTGAAACTTCTACGATGCTATGCAACATTTTTTGCCTTTAGTAACTTAATCTTAAAATCACTGGTTCATTGAATGCCAGTCATCAGAATCCTTCTGGTGGGTAGCTAAACCACAAGTCTTTTTAAACTCTGTCACACAAAATAAATGGTAAGTGTGGGCTTTCATGCTTGCACAGAAAATAGTTTGTGGGGAAAACAACAACAGGTAAAAGGTCAATAGTAGCAACATCCCAGAAATACTATAACACTGACGGTATTAATAATTGAATGGACATGAAATCTCAATAAATATTAAGTTCTTTGCTTTTAAAAACAAACAAACACAAAAACGGTATGCCCAGTGGCCTTTTCGTTCAGGCAACTCAATTTAAATCAGAGGACTGGCAAATGTTATTATAATCTATCATAGATTTTTCTATAGAAATGCAAAGCACATTTCTCCCTAAGTCGGGATTTATGAAAGCTACACTTGATTTAACAATACTGTTTTGATGTGCAATGACAGACGGGCATTTATTATACATTTTCTTAATGTTGAGACTTGCATTTTGTCAGGGTTAGGATAGGAATGTGTGCAATACATGAACTTAGAAGAGCACCATAAATCAGATGCTTCATTTAGTATCTTATTTTTTCCCCAAATTTAACATGTTATTGGAAATGCCTTCTCCCCCCCCCTTTTGTGGTTTTGGTGCTTCAAAATCTGAATCTCAGTAATCCTATTTATGCCAATAATATTAGCTGAAGATTAGATTTGTATGTTTATGGTGCTACATTATAAAATTATGCAGTAAGTTTTCATTAAGGAATAAGTTTTTCAACAAGGCCATTGGTTCAAAAATATGGAACTTCCTCTCAATATGTCTAAAGGTTTTTGTGAAAATGAACACAAATAATTGTGTTTAATGCTTTTAGGAAATGATACATCTGCAACAGATTTCCCTTGTGAGAGGATTAAGGGATTTACATTTAGTGAATACAGAAATTAGGTCCCATGTATAGTGTGTTTCCTTTTGTTACATAAAGCCAACTATGCCAAGTCTTTTCCTTCCCAATATCCCATTCTTATTTCTATGGTGAGCTACAGAATGCCTCTAACTGGCACTATCCTGTGCAAAATACAGTGAGGCCTCGTGATGGGCAAATCTGTCAGTTTTGGTTTCTCTCAATTTCTTATTCTTCCAGTCTTAAATTCAATTCAGTTCTCCACATTTCCACATCAATTTGCAGTTTAAAACCAAAATCTTCATGAAAATTTATCAGCATTTAAGTGCAAATTTCTCCTAATATACACATTTTTGGGCATATTTCTGCAAATATACACATTTTTGCAAATTTCCCCAGTATAATGCATTTTTATATATTATTTTCATTAATGCATGCATTTTATGCATACCTTATGCTAGTATATGCATTTTTGAACTTGGCTGGAGAACTGCACTGCAAAATTCAAAGACGTGAATTTTGATGAATGACTGTGTTTCAGTCTGCATATTATTTTGGAAAGTGCAAATCAGGTAGGTTCGCCTTTAAATGTGAACTGAACTGAATTCCTCCCCCAGCCCATCCCTAGTGAGGCCGCACACAAAGGCTCCTTCAGGAGGAAGGGTGAGATACAGATTATTATTATTATTATTATTGTTTAGTAGCTTTCCTTGCAAAGCAACCCAAAGCAACTTACAACAATATTCATTTCAATTCAAATCATCCTCCTCCTCCTCCTCCTCCTCCTCCTCAGTGGTTGATCTCTAATTTTGGGACTACCCTCTTTCAGTGGATGAACAAAGATTGAATATTGTCTGAAAGTTAACAACAATCATTTTATTTAGGTCATTTTGTTATGGTCACTGGTCAGAGATGGGTATCTTTTAGTAGCTTATCCACAGATTAGATAAGTGCTCTGATTGTGGAGCTGCTGCTTCATTTAGTTCAGTGGAAAAGACATCTTCCTTGGTGGATCTTATCCTCCATTAAAAGGAACGGAGCAGTTCTTGCAGATGGATGGCACATCATCAGAGTCCTTCCACGCACACCACTGAATCACAATCATTGCATCGACGCAATGGAATTTTCATTGCTTCTTACCAAATATGTTTAACTGCCTTGACTCTTTTTGGACAGGATAATTATATAACAAAATAAATACATAATACTTTCATGATGCAATGCCTATTCAGAACAAGAACTTCCTCCACTGCTAGTAGTTGATGTAAAGAACTAGGGCATATGTTCTATTGAAACCAATGGAATTTAATTCCAAGCAGCATGTTTTGGATTGGGGTATAAAGGGAACCCCCTCCTAACATGTATTTGTTTTAAATATTTCACAAACTTGTGAAAAAATCTTTTCCCTGAAAAGAGGAAAACAGGTCCTCATTTGCATGAGAATAGCAATTTAGTACAAACCCTGGAATGTTTTGACTCCATCCCTGCAGCTTATTGCCTCAGGTTTGCAAACAGCCATCAGCCAAGTCATCTGCAAATCACAAATCACAGATCTTGACGCGAGTGATTGCACAGGGAGAAGTGCTGAAGGGTTCATAGTGGCCAGAACAAGACTTAAAAGTGATTTGAAATAGGGAGCAAAAAGGGCTGCAATTGCCTTGGAGTCGGAAATAGACTTAGCTTCAATGCCATGGGGGGGGGGAATCACCAGCTTCTCCATCATTTCTTTAAAGGTCAGGATTTTTGTAGGTGGATTGGGAGAGCAGTGGATTGCAGATGTGTTTAACAGCAGGGTATTTTCCGCTGCCATGACCAGTTAAGGAAGATTTTCAAAAACACATCTGCTGGTAAACAGTTTGGCCCTGCTCTGGGTCATCTGCCTTATCTGTGCTCATCGCTGCATGAATTGTTACCTGGATAAAGTCCCAAACCTCACATCAGTCAAAGCTAGGCTTTCAGTACAGTCCATTACATTTTTAGAGAGGTACCTCAGTGGCTTTCCGTTCAGATTTTTTTTTCCTTTTTATGATGTGGGTTGGCTACTTCACAAACATATGAAGTAAACACAGATGAGAGACTAAGCATGGTATTCCATCATTGCCTATTCCTAGCCTGACAATCAGAAGGTAGGATTTTTTAAAAAAAATATGAAGAAAGTGAGTACAGACAACTCAGGGCAGCTTTAGAATGTTTCAAGATGCAAGGGGAACAGGAAACACACATCACTGGCCTTCCTTCTTCTGCATGTTTGTATGTAACTCCTTGATCAGAACTCATGCATTTTCCCCCTTACTATTGTGATGTGCAAGCATCTCTGCATCTAGAGTGTAATGGAGGCGACAGCTCCAGGACTTTTTCTTTTTCCCCAGCAGGAGTGATGGTGTCATTTGCCAAAGCACCAGGGTAAGTGACCAGACTCAACTTGCTCTGGCAAGTGAATGTGGTGATAATGAGGCTTTCAGGTTTGTTTGTCAGATTAGCACAGAGAAGAAGGAAAATAACCAAGCTAAGCCTGGATAATTCTTTCCTTTTCTTTGATGGGTTTCCTCCTTCACCCAAGCATTTTAAACGTTAATGCTGCTTTGTAAGATTGTTTGCATTTCTAATTAATTCAATGCCTTTTTGTTTTACAACAGCCTGAGGGCCACATTCCCATCTAAGTAACCTTCTGAGGGCCACATGCCAGTGAGCTTAAATGAGGTAGTCTTGTAATTTTGCATCTGTTGCTGGTGTGGTTGGTTGTCATGATGTAACAGGCTACAGTACAATGAGAAGAGGAAATCAAGTATGGATTATGTTTCCTGGTTGAGGACATTGGAATTCCAATAATTTTCCTGCTAACTTTAACACTGGGGATAAATTAGCCAGTGACCCTGCTGGGCACACAGAGACTTCAGCAACAGTGAAAAGGGCAGCCCCAAATCACATGAAGTTTAGCGTTCGTGTCAGACCACTGCAGAATTTTTGATCAGAAGCAAAGTAATACCTGAATTGAGATACTATAACATCTGATGATATAGGCTCTTGCCTGGAAAAGCTTGTGCCACAATAAATTAGTAAGCTTTTACAGAGTCTTTGTCTCCTTTGCAGCAACGTGTATTTTAATTGGTCAGTTAGCTGATTGATGGGCTGAAAGTTAGGCAGTTAAACTGGAAGTCTAGGCCTTTGAGGAGGTAGATAAAGTAATAAAATAATAATGGCTTTAAAGGCATGTCACGGACCAACCACTTGAGATGCATGATATTCACTTTTATTAAACCATTTTGGTCTTAGGCAATTCCTTGTTCCTCTTTTGATCTTAGGCTGCTGATGTTCCATCTGGAACTTGAAATGTTAAAAGGCGGAGCTGGGTGGGTGGGGGAATCTCCATAAAATTGGGGAATGGGAATGCAACCAGGGAGACAAAAGGTTTTTGGGGAATGTTTTTTTTCTATGCTGGATAAGCCTTTATACATTCTGCCCATATTTTTAAAATACTTAAATCTATCTAAGTTATTTAAGTTTTCTAAATGTTTATTAGTCCATAGCAAGTGAGCAAGAGTCTCTGCGGAGATCACAAAATAGAAATGTCTAAGAACTGCCTGAAAAAGATTAAAACCAAACTAACATGAATCCACCATATCAGGGGAATGGGGTTTCCTATTTGCTTATTTAGCTGTTTACTTATGGAAACTATTGATGTGGCCTAGCCTATGGAGATGCTTGACACTATTGGTAAACTGTTCCTGGGTGTTCAAGAGTTTAATTATGAATGGGGGGCTTGTTTCCTTTGGCTTCGCCTTTCAGTCCCATTGGCCTTCCTCCAGGCATTGAAATGATTTGTGAATGTTAATGTATGCCTCATTGGGGGTGGGGTGGGGGGAGAATTCTGTAAAATGTAAATGACAGAGGGGAGCTGCCGAAACTGTGGCTTAATAGGCTGTAACTCTGTGAATAAAAACAAGCCCGGGGGAAGGGGATTTTCTGTTTCATTACTGAAAAGACCAAATCGCCAAAGCAATCGATTAAAACTTATTCCCGTTAATTGCAGGCAACTCTCACATACTCCTGCCCAGGTTAGCTCCAGGTTGGAGGGGGCCCTTGGCAAAGAGATTTAAAATGCAGGGCCCTTCTAGGACAGTGCGCTCCCTCATTGATGGATGAGCTCTGATGGACTTAGCTGGTGGCAACAGCAGCAGCAGGCAGCAGCTCTGTGACAACCAACGCCGAGCAGCAAGATGTCATTTAGATTTTCATTTAGATTTATTTATTTATTTATACCCAACCCTTCCTCCCAGCAGGAGCCCAAGGCAGCAAACAAAAGCACTAAAAACACTTTAAAACATCATAAAAACAGACTTTAAAATATATTAAAACAAAACATCTTTAAAAACATTCTTTTAAAAGCTTGGAAAACATCTTTAAAAAAAAAGAAAATATTTTAAAAGGTATTAAAAAGCAATTCCAACACAGACACAAACTGGGATAAAGTATCAACTTACAAGGCTTGTTGAAAGAGGAAGGTCTTCCGTAGGCAATGGTACAAAATTGGGAGCAATAGCTAATACCATGGAAGACAGAAACAAAATTCAAAGTGATCCTGATAGGCTGGAGCATTGGGCTGAAAACAACAGAATGAAATTTAACAGGGATAAGTGCAAAATTCTACACCTAGGGGGAAAAAAACCAAATGCACAGTTATAAAATGGGAGATACTTGGCTCAGCAATACTACATGTGAGAAGGATCTTGGGGTCCTTGTTGATCACAAGTTGAACATGAGCCAACAGTGCAATGTGGCTGCAAAAAAGGCAAATGCTATTTTAGGCTGCATTAACAGACATATAGTTTCCAAATCTTGTGACATATTGGTTCCCCTCTATTTGGCACTAGTTAGACCTCATCTTGAGTACTGGGTCCAGTTCTGAATACCATACTTTAAGAAGGATGCAGAGAAACTGGAACAGGTTCAGAGGAGGACAACAAGGATGATCAGGGGACTGGAAACAAAGTCCTATAAGGAGAGACTGAAAGAACTGGGCATGTTTAGCCTGGAGAAGAGAAAACTGAGGGGAATATGATAGCACTCTTCGAGTACTTGAAAGGTTGTCACATGGAGGAGGGCCAGGATCTCTTCTTGATCATCCCAGAGTGCAGGACACAGAATAATGGGCTCAAGTTGCAGGAAGCCAGATTTCAGCTGAACATCAGGAAAAACTTCCTAACTGTTAGAGTGGTACGACAGTGAAACCAATTACCTAGGGAGATGGTGAGCTCTCCAACACTGGAGGCATTCAAGAGGCAGCTGGGTATGCTTCAATTGCATTAAGCACGGGGTTGGACTCGATGGCCTAATAGGCCCCTTCAAACTCTATGATTCTATGATTCTATGACTACACAAACTCCCATGCTGATCATGGCTGGAATTCAGAAAGCCATATGAGAAGATCTGGGGCCTTCTTTAGTTTAGAGAAAATTCAATTAAGGGGAGAACATAATAGAGGTCTATAAAATTATGCATGGCGTGGAGAAAGTAGATAAAGAAAGGTTTTTCTCCCTCTCTCATTATACTAGAACTAAGGGACATTCAATGAATGTTGGAAGATTCAAGACAAACAAAGAAAAGTGCTTCTTCACACAGTGCATTGTTGAACTATGAAATTTGTTCCCACAAATTTCTTTGAATGGCTTTAAAAGAGGATTAGACAAATTCATGGAGGATAAGACTATGAATGGCTACTAGCCACAACAGCTATGTTCCACCTCCACTGTCAGAAGCATTATGCCTCTGAATATCCATTTCTGGTAATCATAGGCACTGTTACACTCAGTTCTTCCTTGTGGGCTTCCCATAGCCATCTGGTTGACCAGAACGGTGGACCATTTGCTTATTTATTTTATTTTATAGGAGGGGGGTTTACCCACCCTTCACCGTAAGTCCCCAGGGCGGGTTACAGCAATTTAAACTTCAGTATTAAAAATAGTGAGAAAGAAATTACAGATGAGTGTAGATGATCCATTGGACAGGATTCTGTTATATTTACTGTATTTATATATTTTGCTTGTTTTATCTTTTATGTACACCGCCCAGAGAGCCTTTTTGGCTTAGGGCGGTATATAAATTAAATTAAATTAAATAAATTAAATAAATAAAATTCAGCAGGGTTCTTCTTATGAAAGTTGATGCAGGCATGGACAGACTTGGGGATAGTTACCTGGGCATACACACAAGGATATGATGATACAGGTTGCAGCTGGATACAGGTTGCAGCTGGAATATGCCATACAGTACTGTTATGGGATTGAAAGTTGAGGTGGATGATTTCCTTGAATCCCGTTTCCAGCCTCTGATTTGGGATCTGCAAAGGAAGAAACCTGCTCTACTGGTCAGACTAGTTCCATTCATAAGTTAATGGAAGTCTGTCAAGGGCCATCATTAACATGCGTAAGGACCAGCCAGGAGAGCAATGTGGGCCATAAGAACTCTTTCAGGAGAGAGGCCTCCCCCACCAACAAGGACGTTGGTTGTGTGTCTGTGTTAGAATTAGTCTGAGAAAAGGCTAGGAGCTAAAAACAGACAGAGAGGTTTGCTTGCTCTCTGTGTCTGAACCCCCAAAGCTATGAGCTTTGAGGAGCAAGATCTGATGGACTGTTAATGCTGTGAACCCCTCCATCTTAAGTTCAAGTCCTATATATGTGTAAATACTAGGGGCTGCTATCCCTGCTCGCTTCGCTCACCAACACCACCTAGACCCACCCTACAGCACCCCAAGCCCTACCTCCATCCCCTCTGCCATGTGCACCCTAGCGCTCCCCCCACTCCCACATAGGTGGCCAGAGCCCCCTACTCCCACAGTGGCCACCATAGCTTCCCCCACAGGTCACCATAGCTCCCCCCACTCTCAGGCAGCTCCCTAAACTGCCCCCAAGCATTTGCCACAGCCTGCTTCCACCACTTACTTTATATCCTTCTTGCTGCTGCTGCTCACCCACTCACTCAGACCTGCCACTGCTGCCCCTTCCCACTGCCACAGCTGCTCCTCTTGCCACCCCCCGCTCACCATCTCCCCTTGCTCCTGCCACCACTGGCCCTCCTCTCGCCGCTGCCCCCTCTTGCTCCTGCCCCTCCTCTCACCACCAGCCCTATTGCTCCCTCCTCCCCTCTTGCCACTGCCATCACCACCGCAGTTTGTCTCACCTTGCCTGCCTCACCTGTAAGCATGTGCCTGCTCAGAAGCATTCACAGATAGGATGATGCTTACAAAACTATAATAAGAAACCATATCTCATAAAGTCCCCACAATCTCCGCTGGCCTTCATTCCACAGAAACCAAATGCTGGGTAAGCTTGGGAACCCCTGGAAGTCTCTCACTGCTCAGAGACTGGGTTGCATGTAACAGTGTATAATCAAGACTCTTTTTTAAAAACAATAACAGATTTCTTGGATGGCTAAAGAAATACATTTGAATTTGTGGGAAATGAGGCTCACTTTATAACAGAAGCAAGCATTAAGAGCCGGGCAAATTCAGATTCTGAACTATTAAACTTTGGTGGCATCACTGAGCAACAGTGTTTGAAAACTGGGATTTATTGGGCTTTCTTCATAAACCCACATGGTAGCTTTCAAGCTTGAGAGTGTGAAAAGTGACCCTGGGCACATGGAGCTTCCATGGGGAGGGGAAGAAATGACCTGTTAAGCCTATTCATGCTCAAATCTGGAGTACACATTATTTGGGTTGCATCCTCAGTGTTTAGAAAGGTGAGTTCTTAAGCCCCCATCTGTTGGGATGGAGGAGAAAGTTGATTAGTTCACAACCTAATGTGAATCTACCAAATCTGCACTTCCCAAACCAATATGCAAACCAAGATTCCAATATCCTTTGAAATTCTCACTCCTCTGAATTTTGCAATGTAGCTCTCCAGCCAAATAAATGTGTATTTGAAACTGAAAATGATTTATATTTATTTGTTTATAAAAAAATGAATACCACAATTTCAATAAAAATATCAAAGTGGTTTACAACAATATAATCCAACAGTAAAATACAATTATGGAAATGTATGCACAAAAATGTATATTTTTTTTAAAAAAATCACAAACCCATGCAAAAATAGAGGAAACTTAAGACTGTGAAAATGAATCCACTTTCAACAGAAATTGACAGATTCATCTATCCCTACTCAGTTAGTTACCTGTCTACCTATGCAGCACCATTAATATAGATGGCACTTTATACACTGTCCTAGGTCCAAGGGAGCTTGAAATCTCAATGTGATGTTGGAAAGGCAATAAAAAGAGGATAGGAAGAGACCAGGATAACAAGGGATTGATGTGTGAGCAAATGCACTCACACTTATTTTACTTAAGCGTGATTGGAAAGGGAGATTTGAAGGGAAAGGTTGAGAAAGGAAGCACCACAAACACGTTCAGAAACTCAACGCCAGGCAAATGAGGTAGCAAGAAAGACTGGACAGAGCAGACTGAAGCAGCAGGAAATTCTAGTGTGACTTGGAGCAGGGGTGGGGAACCTGTGGCCCTCCAGATGTTGCTGAACTACAACTCCCATCAGCCTCAGCAAGCAGAGCCAAAGTCCAATGACATTTGGAGGGTCACAGATTCCTCACCCCTTGGTGAAGGTATTGAACATGGAAGAACCAAGGCCATGGGCTGCAGCATAATGGGGGGGCAGAACGGGTGGGGCACAACTGGGAATAACAGGATGGGAAACAGTAGGCGCTGGTCGTTAAGGAAGAATGAGGCTGTGCCCCACAAACCTCAGTCTGCCTTCAGCCATCCCCCACCTGCCCTGCCTTCTTACTCACAACCATTCCAGGAGGTGGCACAGCCCTACCTGTCAGCTTCCTCTCCTCCTTAGTCTCCATGTTGCCCTTGTTGAACTCAACAGGGAGGAGATGGGAACAAAGCTAGAATAAGTTGGCTCTGTCTGTCATTGGCTCTGGCGCCACCTACTGCTGGCCTCCCTGCCTTCCCCCCTACCAGTCCCAAGGGGCACCTGCCGCCACTGATGGGAAAGCAGGTTCAAAGAAGGGTGTCATATGATCTGGATAACAAGAGGGGTCAATTATTTTGTCAGCAGAGCTCTGGATAGAGGTGGGAGGACTGCGTGTGACAAGGAAAGTGCAGAAGGAAATTTTGTAGCCTCCTGTCCTGTAGCCAAGGTTCTCTGCCTGTCCATTGCCCTCTGTTCAAAACTGAAACGCCTGCAGATCAAACAAAACCTGGGAAACAAAGCTTCATAAATATGTATAGGTTTCTTATTTTACTAGGAACACAGAAGTGTGTGTGGGAGGGGGTTGTGGTGAAAAATATGTGGATTCCTCCTTCTGTGTGTGTGTAATATGAACAGCCCTCGCAACAAACAGCGTGTGCCGTGCACTTTAAAAGAGAAAGCATGTGCATGTGTATTTATGTTTCTCCATACCGCTCTGTGCTCTCTCGCATGCGCTTTCTCCCCTCGCTGTGATCGCTGCCACAGCCGCTTGCCAGGTGGCTGCTAATATGGGTCAAAGATACCGGAGAGCTCAAAGGATTGAGGGTTCTTATTTGAATGTCAATAGAGTGCACCACAAACCAAAATGGGATGGGTGGGGGGAAGGAACCTCAGTCCCCAGATACTGGCACTTCAGCATGTAATGCACAACTTTCATCCCAGCAGATTGAAGGCATCACCTCTCTGATGCAATCAGTTTCTGAAGCTGAGCTGAGGGCTTAAGGTTCACTGCCAGTTTGGGGGGGGGGTATACACTGCTGCCACACTGAGTAAGAGCTGCATCACTGTCTTATTCTTCCCTCTGCTTCTATTTCTTTCTCTCTCTCTCTATTTGCTAAACCATTAAATGTTTATAGGTTTATCAAACTGAATTTAAAAATACAGATATGGATTTGCAAGTGCAGTACAGATGTAATATATAAGATGCTCAATGAATTGAAAATATCCCCAGCTCTCTCTCTCCCTCTCTCTCTCTCTCTCTCTCTCTCACACACACACACACACACACACACACACAGAGAGAGAGAGAGAGAGAGAGAGAGAGAGAGAGAGAGAGCCTGCTCTTACTCCACTTACCCTCTGTTATGGGCCCATGATGCAGTTGGGGGAAAGCAAGGTAGATGAATAATAACCAGGAATGGACAAATCTGTCAGTTCCGTCTCTCTCTGTTTCTCATTTTTACAATCCTAAATTCAGTTCACATTTCCTCAGAGTTTCATTTTTTTTAAAAAGAAAACCCTCATGAAAATTTGTCGGCATTTTAGTGTGAATTTCTCCTCATATACACATTTTTGTATGCCGTTTTGACAAATATACACTTTTTTGCATGCAGTAATCCCTCATATTATGCATTTTAAGTGATTTTCATGAATATATGCATTTTTATGTACACTTTCCCCTAATACATGCATTTTTGTACCCATCACTTTGTTGGAGAACTACACTGGAAAATTCAGAGAAGTGAGAATTTCAAAGGATAACTGTTTTGGTCCATGTTTTGGTGCGAGAAGTGCAAATTAGAGAGGGTCTCATTAAAATGCAATCAAAATTCTCCCCCATCCCTAACAATAACAAGAATTTGCAAAATGCAAAGAAAGACAAATAAAAGAAGGAAAGTACAGAAGAAGAAGAGGGACAAAAGAATGCATCGCCCATTTTTTTCCTTACCTTTTCAAACACATTAACAAAATATCACTTCTCTCTCCATTTTCACACCATGAACCAAAGGTGTACTAAGTACAGAGCCGGTTGCCCAATCCAGCTAGGAGCCAAATACATGAGGACGCAAACTTTCACACATGTATCCATAGCTGGATGGGGAATCAGTTATACAAATAACTGCAGTATGCAGAATTTCCCTACCTGCTCCATCAGCTGGGGCTGTGCGTACACCTGCAAGCAGAGAAAGACTCTTATAGACCCCTATCAATTGTTTGGTACCGGGAGAGGAATGGAGGTTTAATCTCCCATCTGCTCCCGAAGTTTCATATCTGAACCAATGGTATTGAAATGATGGTTAGTAAGATGGTACCTATGTAATAAGTTTTCTAGTCTAGCTCCCCAGATTTTCTGAGTAGAAGAGTGGATTAAACATAAGTTTAACAGGTCCTTATTTTGTAAGTGTACAGTGGATCTCATAAACCTCAGGAGAGCTAGATGGATGCGGGCGGTCAGCTCCATCCCTACCAAACAGCAATTGGTGCTATTCAGAGTCTATTCACGTAATTTTGAATCGGGGCCATAGTATTCTAGTTTTCATTCTACTTATTGATATTTGCTGGATTAACATTGCTTTTTGCTCACACAAATGATAGTTGCCTCAAAGCATAATGTAGCATATGGGCAGCGAGGGAGATCCAAAACATGCCAGCCTGATAAAGGGTTCCATTGACACTCGTATAGACACATGGGGTTGTATTCAACACAGCACTAAGGGGAATATTCAGTCAGTAGCACAAGGATTTCTCCTTGTGCAACGGAATGATCTCCCCCTCTCCAACACCTGCACGCCCCCTAAATTTGTTCTGGGTTTTCCCCCAACCCTCCAGAGTAGATTTGAGAAAAGTGTGGGGCCCACCTGGGGGGGAGGAGGGGGAAATCCCATTGCGCTAGCACTAACTAGTACAACTTTTTAGTTGCACCCATTGACTTATTGCTGCTGACAGATACACATTTATTTCACTGAAAAAAACAGATCTGCAAAATCAGAGGAATGAATGGGAAAACTTGGTGCATACACCTGTGCTTCGATGTCTGGGGGAAATGGCTGGGTTGGAGTGACATGCTTTAATCTAAAAATGGGAAGAACCACAACACTTTGCCTCAAAAACTTTTATTAGCAGAGTGAAATTATACAGCCACGAGAGTGGAGTATACTATAGTCAGCATGTTTTTTTCGCGTTCCAAAATTTAAATGGAAAATAACCCCCCCCCCCATTCTGATGCTTTCCACAGGCTCATTTCAAAACAAAACCTTACAAACCTTATCGTCCTGAACTCAGAAACTCTTGCTTTAACAACCCTCTAAATTTTCATGGCAATACACAAAACAGTCAGAGAGGATCTGCTGTGCTGTGTTTAGGGATGGAATGATCTGTCAGTTTTGGCTCTCTCCATTTCTCATTTTTCTAACCTTAAATTTGGTTCTCCACATTTCTGCAGCAATTTGTGATTTTTTAAAAAAAATCCTCATGAAGATTCTTCAATATTTTAGTGCACATTTCTCCTAACACATTTGGCATGTAGTTTTGACAATGTACACATGTCCTGCAAGCCATTTGTCCTAATATAATGCATTTTTGTATGTTATTTTCACCAATATATTTATTTTGTGCACACTTTCCCCTAATATATGCATTTTTGTAAACATTGCTTGGTTGGAGAACTGCATGGCAAAATTTGGGTAAATGTGAATTTCCAAGGATGGCTGAGTTTTGATTCTCATATTGTTTCAGAAAGTGCAAATTTGATAAATTCAGCTTTAAATGAGAACTGAATAGAATTTCTCATCCATCCCTAGATCATGTGTAGTCCTGGTCTATGAACAAATACTAAAATCTGGGCTGGAAGTACTCTAGTTTTTGGCAAATAAAAATGTCCACAAACAGGGAAGCAGGACCCTTGGAAAAGACTTAAACACTTTGCATAGGGCAGCCTCTGAGAATGTCTCTTAGCGCCGGTGTTCAGTAGTGGCTGGTGCCCATTGGGATTGTTAAGGACTATTAGTCCATTGGAGACCAAGAGTAAATAAAGCCAGAGCCAATGACAGGCAGAGCCACTCCCTGACTGGTTGTAAGCAAGAAAGCAGGCAGGTGGGGAGAGGCTGAGGTTGGTGGAGCAGTGCCCCATTAGCCTTAATAGACCAGCCTCCAGTGCTGGTATTCATATGTGGCACAATTGGCCCCTGTAATGATGCAGATCTCAATTGGCTATAAATAACACAAGAGGCGTAAAAATGCAATCAAGAGTTTGTAATTTTTTGTTAGCAGGTGGGGATTTGGTATTGTGGTGGATTTGTTGGATGAATGTCTAAATATGATAGTTGTTCAAATATACTGGAAAGCAGCTCAGAAGGTTTGTAGCAAGGCTCCATGCAAATACCCTTTATGTTTTCAATTATTCAGTAGGCACCGAGTGGTGGGGGAGACTTCTCTGTTCATCTTTGATTTTTGCACTGAACTATATGCTAAGCTTGTGTTCTGTGGATGAAAGCAAGTGATACAGTTTATGCTAAAATGACAAACCAATTTGAAAGTGAATGCATCTAATGGCAAGAGGAACTTAAGCGTATGGGTGACATTCACTCGTTTATTTGTCAGTGAGACCTGTCTTCCTGTGACACTAATAAAAAAAACTGGGTCACCTAGCAATGATAATTTTTATGGGATCCTGAAATTGTCGAGTCAATTTGATCCCTTTTTAGCTGAACAGTCACTAAGAACAGCCAGGCTGGTGGAAGCTCAGCTCAATCATCATACTTGTCATTGAATGTATGTGAAGAGTTTATATCGTTAATGGGATCAAAGGTTTTATCAGTGATCCTTCATGAAGGTAAACAGACAAAATATTCTTCTATCAGCATTGATGCCACACCTGACATGTCTTCTGTTGATAAGTTTTTACAAGTGGGGTATTTATTTCTATTTAAAATTGCCCAATCTATTTTGACACAGCTGAATATTAATCATCTGATTTGCTTTTGCCTGTGGCAGACTTCAGATTAGGGATGGGGAGACAAATTTGATTTGGTTCACATTTAAAGGTGAACCTACTTTATTTACACTTTCGGAAACAATAAGCAAACTGAAACACAGCCATCCTTTGAAATTCACACTGCTCCAAATGTTGCAATGCAGGTATCCAGCCAAATAATGTGTACTGGGGTAAAGTCTCCATAAAAAATGGATATTGCCTCCCTGAGGTCCTTCAGGAGGGAGGATATAAATTTAATTAATAATAACAACATCAATACAATGTGGAAAACACCATACAAAATTGCATTATTTTAGGGGAAATCTCTTTGCATACAAAATTTCATACAAGGATGTGTATATCAGCAAAATCCACATTAAAATGCCGATGAATTTTCATGAGGAGGCTTTTAATAAAAAAAGCAAACTGATGTGGAACTGTGGGGAACTGAAGAATGGAAAAATGAGAAATCATGAAAAACTGGAAGTGACCCATCCATACTTCAGTTAGGTATGATAAGACTTGATAGGAGGTGACCCTGGACACACTGTGAATGATCACTAATCTCACCTTGCATACATTTGATCTTGAGTGTTGCACAGAAATGTCACAGACCTTACTGGACCTCTTGCATTTCCTATTTCTCTGTCTCACACACACACAGATTAGCTTGGGGCAGCTGGGGTTCACATCTGCTCTGTGCGGTGGCTGACCCAACTGAATGTCAAACATGGTATGGCCAAAAGTGGCTTGGTGCACTGGTGGCTCTGACATTTCCCCACCCTCTCCATGGCTATATAAACTGCAAAGCCAACTAAGAGGGAACGAAGACAGAGAAGAGGTTGAAGTTGTAGGAATGAGAGCAGTCCCCAACAAGAGGATGCTGTTAGTCCTTAGCAACATCTGGAGCAGAAGCTGGGGACACCTGTCATCCAGGTGCCAAAATTGGCAAAACAATTGAAGGCAAAGACATCCAATTCCAGACAGCCAGTGTCAAGCCAGGGAACCGAAGAGGGTTAGGAGACGTACTCTGGATTGGGGGACATATCCACGGGGCCCTTTCAGGATTATATTGCTTTATGTAAAGCAATATGCTGCATAAACTTTAGCTTGTATTACTTCATGCAAAGTTAGCTGAAGCTGTTAGGTCATTAAGAGATGGGGTAAGTGTCTGCGATGAGCTGAGCTTCCTGGCTCTGAACTCAATAGGAGTTACTTTTGAGTCATGTGCTGCCAGTCTCCTACATCCAAGGAGAGGCATGATCAGACCATGATCAGTCCTCAGACTTGGCAAGCCTAGCAGCACAATCCTATACATGTCTACTCAGAATGAAATCCCATTGAATTCACTGAGACTTACTCCCCAGGTAAGTTGGTAGGGGTTTACAGGCTTAGGCTGCATTCACATCATACCTGGAAAACACATTTAAAGCACCAGACTTCCTCCAAAGAATCCTGAAAACTGTAGTTTGTTCAGGGTGCTGGGAATTGTAGCTTTGTATAAGATAAACGACAGTTCCCAGGATTCGTTGGGGGGGTGCTTTAAAGATATGGTATGTATGCAGCCTTACTGATCAAATGTAGGGTAGTCTGTATGATTTTTCATTTTCCCTTGTTTCTAAAGGAGGCTACATATAGGCTATACCGAAAAAGAAAAGAAAACAGCCCTGAGTGGAGATTTAGTTGTCTGATTCCTATTGATGTTAATGGGAGTCACAGAGCTAAATCCCCATGCACCACTTTGAAAATGAACCTCTGAAAACAGAAATCCTTGAGAAAATGCCCTGAACAGCTTACTTTAGCAGGGAATGTTATAGAGCACAAGTGTTTATATTTAAATAGACTTGAATTTGAAGGGCACGGGGTGTGGTGAGATGTAGCAGAGCAAAAATTAGTATTTAAGAAGTTTAATTAGTTGGAATTGTTGACCCTGTCCGTTTTGGCTGCTGTGCCCGAGAACCAGGCAGGGTGGGGTGTGATAAAGAAAAGGATGGTGAGTATGTGCATGGGACAGGGCCGGATTAAGCTGAGGAGGGCCCCTATGCTGATTCTGAGCCACCCGCCGTCCCATCCCCCCCGCTTCACCTACCTTTCCGCTTTTTTTGCGGCTGCACGCACTGTGTATGCAGGTTTGCCATCAATCAAGTTGACGGCTGAGGTTTCCCTAAGGGGCTGAAGCCTCTGCCACCATCTTGGTTGATGGCAGCAATGCGCGCATGTAGCTCTTGTCCCGCGATCCGCAGCTCCTGTCCTGCTCCAGTGGATTGCAGGCCCCCAAGAGCTTGGGGCCCCTAGGCTTCAGCCTACTAAGCCTAATGGATAATCCGGCCCTGGCATGGGAGGGTGTTTTGAAAAGCTTTGCTGGCAGAAAGTCATCCAACTGTAATGGGGGGGAAAGCTTTTAAACCCTGTCTGCTCCCCCTGAGAAGAGACTATTCCAGATGGATGCCCAAAGTAAAGGCAGGATAGTAATACCAGCAGCTTCCTGAGTGTTGCACCAGGCTACATCTGAAATCATTGCTCCCTGGCATAGGCAGGAACAGCTGTATAACCAAATTGCAAAATGTAAGATGGAAGACAAGCAAATGTATTACTCATGGGCCACAGATGGATCAAAGCAGTCAGACCTCAGCTCAAGAACAACATCGAGATCCTTCATGTTACAAAGAGAAGATGCATTTTCCCCACAGGAGACATATATCCAATCAGAGACCTGATTAGCTTGACCTGGTGTGCAGGTTTGTTTGCTTGTTTGTGTACCACTGGACATACTTTGTTTCAGTTATGTCCTGTTATGAGGTTAGAATCCTAGGAGCCAATTAAGAACCAACAAATCTGGATGTTGATTAAGCTCAAGGAGGTCCACTTGTCCCTTCCCTTTGTCAGTGTGTACTATTCATTTTGAGTTTACCATAATTTATGTCCACAGTTTACCTTTCCGCTCAGGAGCTTAGACTGAGGGTAATGTATAGGAGTTCTGGGGTTCATTTCCCATCTGTTGCCTGAATGAGACGAGAACCAAGGTAGTTAGGACACCTTTCTCCTGCTGTCCCTCTTCTACCTAATTTCCCTGGCCCCTCCCATGGTGTTCCATGACCTCTTGAGCCATGGCTCAAAAGAGGTTTAAGATGGGACTGATATAAGAAAGCACCTGATTCCATACCTTGTAGATTAAAAGGAAGCAGAGGGAAACCATCTCTAAGCAGCTCAGAATGAGAAGACAGGGCAAAGTCAGCAGCCATATAGCTCCAGGTGGGACCTTATTGGCTCCTGATGTTACCTGGGTTGGGTTGAGAGATGTAGTACCACCATCTGGCCATATGTAGTGGTGGCAGTGCAGCACAGTTATGATCAGACAATTCCCTCCATCAACAAACTACTGTGATGAGTCAGGGGTTGAAGGGGGTGAGGTGCAGGGAAATGAAAAAGTGCATAGTTAAGATGATCTTATATAATAATGGTTATATATTATGTATTATAATACATAATAATTAAGACTAATTAACAAGTATAATTAGCTGAAATTCTTGCATCAGTATTCCACATGGGAGCAATAAAAATCAGCCTTTAAGGGCTTTCGCAGTTACCTGCACCACAATCAGTGGCCAGGACTTGGATGAAAAAGTAAATAAAACTGTCACAAGCTGTAGCAAATTCACTGACCACGTAGGTGCGGACTCACCGTTTACATTCCAAGCCAAGAAGAACTTCTCAGGGAAATGATGCTTGATCTGTAATATTTCTCTGAGGATTATGAGCTGGAGAAATAGGGATAATGGGAGTTTCAGTCCAACAGCTTCTAGAGGACCACAGGTCCCTTATCCTTTCTTTCTCACGCGAACACACAACATTCTTACACATAGCTGTATCTATATATCCCACTGAAATGTGTGTGTGTGTGTGTGTGTGTGAGAGAGAGAGAGAGAGAGAGAGAGAGAGAGAGAGAGAGAGAGAGAGCTTCAGCCCAAAGATATTTTCACTGGAGTATAACACAAATATCATGAAAGTAGTAGGGGAAAATATATGTACTGTACAACTCGTCCTCTGTGTGTGTGTGTGTCTTCAACATCTTATCAGGGCTCACCTCAAACAATTCTTGCGCCATAAATTCTGGACATTTATGGTCTATATGCTTTTAACTAGGGGTCACCCATCTTTTGGGGCCTGTGGGCACATTTGGAATTTTAGGAAAGTGCTATGGGTGCCAGTCACAAACTGGCCGGCATGGGGTGTGTGGCATAAGACAAAATGGCTACCATGGGGCATGAGTCATAATACACATCTGACAAAACAGAAAAAGGACCTCAAAACTGTGTGGGCACCCCCTCCCCATCAGCCCTCCATTAATGGAAAAAATGCACCTTCATCATTAATGCAACAATGTACCTATATCAGCCACCATCGTGCTTACTGGCAGAGAGAAGCTCTTTGCCCTGCCCTGTTTTCAGAATGGTCCTGGCATCCAGTGAAATGTGGGCATGATTAAGGGGACATCTTCAAAGAAGGAGAGACCAGACCTGTGCACGCAGGAACTGAGTAGGAACAGCAAACAGTGCATTGTGGATTTTGAGGGTATATTTACTTAGTCCTTTTGCAGGTGCCATAGGAGGTACGAGTGGGCACAATGGTGTCCATGGACACCATGTTGATGACCTCTGATTGCAACCATGCAATACAACTGTCAAATACCTTTCTGTGTTTTGATGCCATGAGCTTGCAGGGCCATTCCAAGGGCCCACACAAATCTGGAGCCAGCTTAGTTAGGACCCACCTCCAGTCAGATAGTTGACAATTGTGTTGAGACAGGGGAGATGACTTAAAAGACTCTATTTAGGGTGGCCATATGTCTTTCTTTACAGATGTAAAACACTGGCACAGTCAAAGTGTCCTCTAATCAAAGGTCTGCCTGATGATGTTCCTCTGCTTAAACATGTTCTCTATTTAATGGTTTATCTGGTCCAAGTCTGGTTTAAAAGATATAGAATAAGAGAAGGGAAGACAAGGGCTTGGAAGCTGTCCATCAACAGTTAACTTCTGGACATCAGACTAGGCAGGCACACAGGAGACTGCATCATAGTCTTCCCCAGTAAGGTAAGATGTATTTCCAAATTTAAATGAGCATATGCACATTTTATGCAAATCTGGTTGTTGGTGGGGTTGTGTGTGTTGTGCATGTGGCCACACCCCTCTGTGCTTTGGGGCCTTCCGGTTCTCAAGGTGGGGCCAAAGCAAAATTTTTTACTCATTTTGGTCACCTACCTTAACTGTATCATTTCATTGGGTGGCCTATTGTATCTATCACTGCCCAGTCTCGCTCACTCAATGAGTCATTTGAGTAGGCGGGGGGGGGAATGTCAACCTGATGGTTTTTTGTTTTTGCTTTTTTTTTTGCAAATGCTATAAGAAGAGGAGCAAGCTCAGAAGAAACGCACAGGAGACATCCACTGCAAGCTAGAGATAGATACTGTCGAGGTTTCAATCTCAGGAAATCTAGACTGGTGTCAGTCAAACTATTTTGTCCATCAGTCTTTGAAGAAAATCTTCTGAAAAACTTAAAACATGTTGAAAAAGATGGTGCTACTTCTACTGTGAAATAAGGGCATGTTTTGTATACCAAACCTGACAATGAATTTCCAGCATGAAAGAAACTTTTCACTGTAGCTTGATCAAAGATATTAACATAAGGACTCTGTCACACAATCACATTTCTGGGTGATCATCAGCCATTTGATTGCAGTTCACTACTAGATATTTTTCACTAGGCAAGTAGAGTCCATACCACAAATTGGTTCCATCTCCATGTGTTTCATCTCAAGATACTGTACTCTTTCTCTATGGTCAGTATCTTTTTTTTTTAAAAAAAAACCTGTTTAGATTATACTAATTTTTACAGCTCTCATTTTGCCCTTATATTGCCATCTGTGCTGTTGTTCCACTTCCTTTTGCATCGCAAGAGTGATGAGACCTTCTCATGGATCATTCACCAACTGCATTCAAAGGGTGGAACTAAGCTTCCTGAAACTGGGGGGGGTGGCTTGCTTTTGGCTTTGATGTAATTGTACCAATACAGTAAGCTCTCGTACCTCACACAATTACACTAATATAGTACACTGGTGAAATGCGTGGCGCAAAATACACATCCATTTTCAAGATGCAGATCACTTGCATCACAATAAATTATTGCTGATGTTGCTTAATATGCAGAAATTATATTGAAAATTATGAAAAAAGAAATTATTTTATGAGGATGACATAAAGCTTTCCAAGGTAGTTTGAGCAATTGGAGTGTCTCATGCAACTACAATTGGAAATGTCAGGAAATCCTAAGATTAATTTCGAATCAGTTTCATTCATTTAGGTCAGGGCTGAGAAACCTGCAGTCCAGCTGCTGGACTAGAATTTCTACTATCCCTGACCACTGGTCACGTTGATTAGAGCTGAAGGCAGTTGTAATCCAATAATTTCTGCAGAGTCACAGATTTCTCATCCCTGGTTTAGTTCACGAACAACAACAAAAGTATCCTATATGGAACTTCAAATGCTTCAGCTTGGAAAACCTCTGTCTCCTTGTTTGTTCCACCACTTTCAGTCACGAGGGCAATGTTAATTCATAGCTGATTGTTGAAAAATTACTATTGCATGTTTTTTTAAAAAAATTAAAAGCCAGTCACAAATACTGCTTTGTTGCAAAGAAAACTCATGTCTAGCTGCTTAGGAACTCTGAGTCAAAGCTTTGACGCTTCTCTGAAGGTTCACACTGTGCAATTCACTTTGCAAAGCCAAACTGAGTGGTTCCAAGAAGCATTAGCCCTATATGTGCTGGAGAGGATTGTGCTTGCTATTAAGTTCATTGACCTTGTCTGTGTAGAACTCTTGTTGTTGAATGAAGTCGACAATCCTGAGCATGTTTATCTTGCAGTAAATGCCACTGTAATTATTGGGACTTACTTTCAGGTGTATCTAGCCTGATGGTTAGATAAGTGGATATCTAACTACAATAGTTACAAACTAACAGTTATGGATTGAATGCCTGGTCAAGCAGGAGGGTAAGAAAGTAGCCATTGCTGAAGTGATGACAGGCCAGCAGAGATGGAACTTCTGAGGAACAAAACTCTGATGTAACTATTTGCTTGGAAGAGACACTATAAATTACTTCCCTGATAATCTAAAACAATGGGACCAACGTCTTGAGCCTGTAGGAGGGTATTCTCAAGAATCCAAGAATCAGGTTTGGGGTTGATTTATCTACATGTTCTGTAAAGGAAAAGGGAGGATCATTGTACCCAGAACAGGCGATATTGTTTCCCTATACAACAGTACCTCTTAGAAACTGAAAAGGGAGATAGTGACTACAGATCAGGAAGATTTCGCTGCTGTAGGACAGCTTTCCCCAAAACTACTGTACCCCTTCCCCCAGATGTTGTTGAACTACAACTCTCATAATCCCTGATGATTATGCTGTCTGGGGCTGATGGGAGATGACGTTCAAAGCACCTAGAGCAGTGGTTCCAAACTTCTATGAGTATGGGACACCCCTTTGTAACCTCAAAAGACTTTGTGGGCTCCACACGCTAATTGTTATAATTTTAGTCTCTGTTAATTAAAAAAAATGCATAATGAAGTGTTAAATAATGCCACTTCTTATTCATCACAAAAAAACAAATATGATGATGATTCTTATATTTATTACCTACCTTTCAACAGAAGGTTCCAGGGCAAGTTACAGCAATATAAACAAATTTTAACCAATTTTGAAAGGAATGAATGAGATAAAAACCACTCAGAGTGGTGAACAAAGCCTGGTTGATGCCAGGGCATTTGGGCTCTGGTTTTAAGTATACAATGATGCCTTCAGCACTCAGCTCAGGAAGCTTCATATGACAATAATAATAATAATAATAATAATATGTTTAACAAACAGAATGTAAACAGGTGAAGCTTTCCCCATAATTAATTTAATTAATTTAATTTAAGGCTTAATTTAATTTGTTTAATTTGTGCCAGCCACACAGCTGTTAAACACACAAGAGCACTGCCCTCCTGGAATGCCAACCCTAAACCATGCAAAGTACTCAAGTTAAGAGTAAAAACAACAAAATTTGGGCAACTTAACATATTCAAAATATTTAAAAATATATTTAAAATGAACATATACAACTGTATAAAAACACACTGCAAGCCTTGATAAACAGCAACAGAAATACACTGAGCACATGCAATTTCACATTTTTAAAACTTACTTTACCCATCTTTTTTTTTTTTTGCTCACTTAAATGCTTTGGGTTAGCCACTAAGCCTAACCTACCTCATATGTTTAATTGCTCCGTTGAATTCTATAAGACTTACTTCTGAGTAGACCCACTTAGGATTGCAGCCTAAGGCTGAGCTCTGTATAGCAGGAATTCATTTGGCTGGCTGGCTGGCTGGCTGGCTGGAAGGAAGGGGAGGCAGAAGCAGCTACGCGCACATGCAGTGCAGGCTCACAGATTGGTGGTGCACAGACCAGCCATTAATTATTTTTTAAAATTAATAAATAATTCTTCTCTTGGCTCTTTGCAACCACCCTGGGATGGCTTCACAACCCCCAGGTTGGGAACCACTAATCTAGGCGAACCAGCTTTATAGGAGGATGAGAAAGTTGCTTTCCCAATGCAATACTGCCCAGATTTCTATCCCCAATCTAACATATTTATTTCCTTATGTTAACAAACTAAGTTTAGAGCCGGTTTGGCAGCTATTCTAACAGCAGAAGTTTACATTCTCTTCAGACTGACTAAAGACAAGACCAAAGGATATACCAGCAGCAACATCTTTAAATTATATATTTTTGTTTCAGACTGGTGGAGACCAAGTCAGGTAGCAGTATAATACAAGGAACACTCTTTGGCATATTAGTCCTTTTAATATGTTATGAATTTTTTTGATTGTAACTGTGGATCAATTTTTAATATTTTCCTCCTAGCCACCATTCAAATAGTATTTTGAGTGCAGTTACAAGGGCTGCAAAAACATAATCATGACAAGTGAAGGATGGAGAACTTTCATCCAGAAGACAGCTATAGATAATGGATCTAACTTCTGACACAGACAATTATGAGTGGTATGTAATGTCAGTCGAGATAACAGCACAAAAAGTACAAAGAAAAATGCAACCTCCTGTCACCTGAGCATAATTTAAAACTACTGTTCTGCTTTGTCTTTTCTAGTGGCAGATGAAAGAATGGTCATTCTTTATGGGATTTAAAGTTTTCCCTTAATGAAAAACTAACTATGCAAAGATTATTTTACTTTATAAAAAGGCACTGAGTATATATTATTGCAGCTGCTGGAGTCACTTGAAGCAGCAGCCCGGTTTCACTAGTCCAAGGGCAATGAAAGTGATGCCCTTCAGATGTTGGGCTCCAACAACCCCATCAGCACCCAACTAGCATGGCCACTGGTCAGGGATTATGGGAGTTGTTGTTGAAGTACAGGGAGCACCGTATCAGCAGTTCTGCAACTGGTACAAACCACTGGCTGCAGCTGTATGCGGGATCAATCAAGGGAGGAAACGACATTTCAGTCCTGACTCATACCCACTGGCAGGCTGCAGTGGAGGCAGGGGGCACCTTAGGTAGTGCTGTGGATGGTTGCTGAGTGGCTAGCCCCCCCTTATGCATGCTCTGCTGGTGTTAGCAAGGGCAGCTAGCCAGTCAGCAACCACATGCTTGCATGGTGCTAACTGAAGCATCCTCTGCCTCCACTGCCACCTCTCAACACTTACTGATGACATAAGGAATTATCTTCTCTCAATTGCCCTGAAACAGCAGCTGGTGTTTCCCACTTAGTTCTTCACTGGCTGCTGCTGAGCTCCACTAATGCCTCCTCCTCCTCTTCCCTCCCCTATTTCCTATGTCTGAGCTATTCATATCAAATTTATTTAATTATTTATTGCATTTGTATTTGTATACCGCCCCATAGCCGAAGCTTTCTGGGTGGTTCACAACAATTAAAAGCATTAAAAACAAATATACAAATTTAAAAACACATTTTTTTAAAAAGCAATTTAAAAACACATGCTAAAATGCCTGGGAGAAGAGGAAAGTCTTGACCTGGCACCAAAAAGATAGTGTTGGCACCAGGTGCACTTCATCAGGGAGATCATTCCATAATTTGGGGGCCACCACTGAGAAGGCCCTCTCCCTTGTTGCCAGCCTACCAGCTTCCCTCAGAGTAGGCACCCGGAGGAGGGCCTTTGATCTTGAGCGTAGTGTACGGGTCAGTGTATTGAGTCAGACCATTGGTCCAGTCTACCCTGATTGGCAGTGCCTCTCCAAGGAGATCCTAGTTGAGACTTTAAAAAAAAAGTGAAGATGCCAGGGATAGAATAGGGAGCTTACACATGCGAAACATTTGTTCTGTCACCAAGCTTTGGCTCTTGCCTTGCAATTCTATGAATTCAGTTAATGGTCTGTAGGACATCCTCCTGAACTCCCCTAAGGATTGCAACATTCTCTCCTGTCTCATATTATATTGCTGATACTGACATTTCTATTTACTCAACAGTTTCATTTCCTGGTGTTCATTTAGGGAGGAACTCCACCAATCCTTGCTCCCCCAGCTGAGCTTCATTAAAAGGAACAGAAGCAGGCAGGTGGACTGCCAAACACTTGCAATGGAGAAGTTTTTTTTTTTGGTCCATGGCCAAAGGACAATCACAACCATTTGTACGGCACAGTTTTCCTGCTAGAAGAGAAAAGAGCTTGCCCCATTTGTCGAGACCTACTACAGATGACTACAGCAAACAATATTCAAAGAACACACGAGGGCATTTATGGAGTGCGGTGGAACTAGATAAACTTTGAACGTATGGATCCGAGCTCCTGGAGTGGCAGTATCAAGTCGGATGAAACACTAATAAACACTGACCAAGGAAGCCTAATCTGCAGATGGATCAATAAAGAAAAAGTTGCTGTTGTTTTTAATCAGTACAGATCTCTCCGCTTTTTCCCGACTCTTGTAAAATTCTCTGGTGGTTTCCCCTTGGATGCCTTTGTAAAACTTTTGAGGGCTGTACTTCAAAAGCAAATGCCTCCTTACTAGCAGCTTGATTCCGCCGTCTCTGCACATGGTAAGAAGTAGAAGCACCAGCCTACAATCAATGGGCTACTTGCAGAGCAAAGTACTACTCAACATGAGTAAAGTTCGTTCTTACAATCAGACCCTAAGAAAACTTTACAATAATTTGTTTTTGCCAGCGGTAGATTGCAATTCATTTTTCCCCTCTTCACGCACACATTTCCTCAGCAAAGATTCATTACTAAAACTTTAGGATCTTTCAAGTTTTTAAAACTATTTTTCTATGAGAATTACAGCCAGGGGATAGAAATATCCTATTTTTAAGTAATTCTGTTCCACTGCAGAAACCTTTGCACTTTGATTCCTCAAACCAAATCCTTTTTCATTTTGTTGTCTTTTTCTGGAAACAAGAGCAAACACTAGGAGCTTTCAGATACAAAATCTTCCATTTAGTGATTCAGCCATGAGGCCTGATGCAGTCAAATTCAAGGTTTAGCAAAGTTAGTCTAGCAATATGGTATCTCTGTTTCTGTCTTAGAGACCACTTCTTGCTCCTAAATCACTTGTTTAACTTGCGCCGTCCCATAATCTAGAGAATTATCCTCAAATTGCATCAGCAATGGAAGGTTAATGTTGGGAATGATGTACATATTAAGTCCACAAAAAATGCCTTTATCTTTTTTGTAGAATAATCACTGTAATAAGAAACTTAAGTACAGTAATGCCACTAGCTTTGCCCTAATGTTTCTGTAATAATAGCATTCAACCTTCTTCATGCAACATTGAAGCAGAACACTTTGTCAGCTCATTAAGCTTGGGGCTTCTGAAACGTTGTCCTTACACACAACATCAGAGTCAATGTCAAAAGGTCAATAAGAAAGCCAACGTGAAGAGAAAATAGCTCAAGCTACTCTGTGCACAAAAAGGCAAAAGGACATGTGCTAGGCGGAATGGTGGACAGATCAAGGGAAAAGGAACAGGGTGTTTCTCAGAAATCTTGGCAGGGGCATGCACGTTGTGACCCACCAGCTGAATGCAACCCACCGGATATTTATGATGTTCTGCCATGTGCCTGGCAACCCCCTAGCACTGTTTTTGCAGTCCTGGGCAGTCAGCAAAATGCAGCATTTTATCAGGCCTAACAGCTCTTTACGTAAGAAGTTCCCTATTGGATCAGGCCAAAGGGCTATCTACCATCCTGTTTTCAATGTTAGCAAGCCAGATACACCTCTGAGCATAAAGACAACCTCCCTTTTCCACTGCCTGCCACCCCTCCCCTAACCATTGCAATCCAGTGCTTTTGATTTAGTTCAACCTGCCCCTAAAACTGAGGCTACGACTCCTATCAGGCACAGCCAGACAGAGCTTGGAAAAGTTACTTTTTTGAACTACAACTCCCATCAACCTCAGCCAGCATGGCCACTGGATTGGGTTGATGGGAGTTGTAGTTCAAAAAAGTAACTTTTCCAAGCTCTGAGCCAGCATGAACAATAGGCAGGGAGCTGAAAGTTGTGGCTCAACCACATCTGGAGAGTACCATGTGGGCTATTCCCTCATTTATAGCCATAGACAAAGCTATCTGCCATGATTGTTTTCTAATCCCATTATAAAACCATGTAAGACAATGAGTGGCCTTTGCCACATCTTGTAGCAGTGAATGCCACAAATTAATTATACATTAAGCAAAGTTACTTTTATCTTTCATGACTCCACTGCAAATCATTTGCACGTGTTTGGCACAGTAGGATTGACATGCAGTGTAATTTTGGGAGAAGGGCTGTAGCTCAGTGGTAGAGTACTTGCCTTGCATGCAGAAGGTCCCAAGTTCAATCCCTGGCATCTCCAAGTAGGGCTGGAAGAGACTCCCACCTGTAACCATGGAGACAGATGGACCAGTGGTCTGTTTCAGTATAAGAAAGCTTCCTAATCCTGAGTATGTTTATTCAGAAGTTAAGTCGTATTGTGTTCAGTGGAGCTTACTCCCTATTAAACCTATTTAAGACTGCAGTCCAGGATCACAAGATGTTCTAAGGCCCTAAATGGGGGGGGATTTCAAAAGCAAGAAGACAAGCAAATAGGGGCCATTTAGGATCTCCAGTCCTATTAGTGCAAACTGAAACTGGGAGAAGCTCATATGCTACAGAGCTAGCTGAGAGGAGTTTGAATTTGCAAGGCACACAACTAGTTAACTACCATAGAAAAGTCTTCCTAAGAGCTAAATCCTACACCTATGTTGGCATGTTTCAATGTGGACTGCTGTTGCCACAAGGTTTGATCCATGACAAGTTATCATCAATGATCAGCTATGATCATGAGCTGTGATTGAATGGCACTGCTCATGGAGATGTGAATTTACTTGCTACAAATGAATGAAGCATCATCCTAAGTACAGAAATCTACACGGCACATGGCCATGAGAATTGGCCCTCCTATGCTCAGAAATGTGTTCATACCACACTTACTCAATTACTGAGGGTTCATGAATCCACCAAGATGTAGGGTTTAGTCAGTGTGTAAGTTTAACCAGCAATGCTGAAACACCTTCTGATTCTTTAGGAGGTTAAGGCAGTGAGCGCTAGATAATTTTTATTTATTTATTATTTTATATCAGCAGTACACACAGACCAGAACAGTCTCAGTCTACGCTGTTTACAAAAAGATAACAAACACGATAAATAGATAGATGGATAGACAGATGGAACAATGAAACTAAAAGACCACAATACCTTATGAAACAATACAATCTTAAGAGTCAGTAGCCAGGTTACCAGGTACTTGCAAGGTGCATGAAAGATGATGATATAACCATAACCACTACCATCATTCCAGGGTTTTCACAACCACCATTACCTCAGTTTTTCCCAGGCTTCTGAACATTTAAAATTATTATTATTTAAAATATTTTTATCCTGCCCTTCTACCCTATAATAGGGCACTCGGGGTGGCTACTGTTCAGGAAACAGGAAGAACCAGTACTACCCATTTTATAGAATTGCTAAACACATTTCGTTACTGTATATTTTGTAAATATTGGACACAATCCAATATTTTAACACTGAAGTCCCATTAACTTCATCTAGAAAGTATTAAGTGCATATTTAATTTTTCTACAAGTGTAAATGCACCTTTGAAGTGATTAACTTTGCCTGGAGGATGGCCGTTCTTTTGTTCATTGGTTTCTCTTCAATAAATATCTATCTACTAATATATGGATGGGCAATGTTTAGGGAAGAAATGTCATTGTCAGGCCCAAACACCACTGTACATATCTGCAGCTTGTTTTCACAGCTGGGCTGGAGCATCACAGTTTCTACAGTCAGTGAGGCTATTCCATGTGTAACTCGGTTTCAAAACCTGTAGAGGCAAAAAAAACCTCTTGGGGTTTAAGAACATACCTATAGCCAACAGATATTTCTATCAAATTTTAAAAAGCAGGGGAATTGGGCAGCTATAGTGAATGCACCAGGGGAGCAGGAGACCTGACCTCCTCTCAGGGATATTGCACTGCCCTACAAATTTGTAAAAATCCAAACACAATTTGGGTTGGTCTTTCACAGTCCAACCCACTTCCTGTGTAGGAAGGAAGGAAGGAGGAAGGAGGGGGAAGGGTAAGGGTAGGAAGAGGGAGGGAGGGGAGGAGATTGGATGGGTGGGCACTGGGCAGAGAAAAGGCCCCTTTCCAAAAAGATAGCATTGTTAACAATATCATTATTTTTCAGGGTTACCCCCACCTTTTTATTCTACAGCAGAAGCATGTAATCTCCCACCCACATTTAAACCAAAGCTGTCCCTGGCTACATCCACACCAGACATTTATTCCACAGTATTTATTCCATTGGCTTTCCCCAAAGAATCCTGGGAAATGTAGGCTGTGAAGAGTGCTGAGAGTTGCCAGGAGACACCCTATTCCCCTCACAGAGCTACAATCACCAGAAGAGGGGCTGACTGTTAAACCACTCTGGCCATTGGAGCTCTTTCAGGAGAATAGGAGTTTCCTAATAACGCACAGCACCCTTCAGAAACTACACTTCCCATGATTCTTTGGGGGAAGCCATCACTGTTTAAAGTGGAATAAATGTCTGGTATGGATGTAGCCCCCTGATTAGCCAAGCCAAACAGCTGTTAGTCTGGCTTTTAGAACACTGACAGTTGGTTCTTCCTGAGCATGACTGCGCTATCATAGACTCAAATATTAATGTTCTTAAACTAATTAAAAATCACCCATGACTTTTTTAAACTTTTAAACTGCAGAAGATGAAGGTCAGAGTACAGGGCAAGGTCAGTAATAGGATTTCAGGTACTCTGTGAACATGGCTTTTTAAATTAATTTCAACAAATTATGAGACCACTGACAGAAAAAAAGTCCAACAAGGATCTGGATTCTTTTACTCGTGTTTTAGACTCTTAGTGTTTTGTGTATCATCATGAAAACTTAGAGGGTTGTTAAGCAAGCATTTCTGAGTTCTGGACTATAAGTTTTGTAAGATTTAGTTTTGAAATGAGCTTATGGGAAGCAGCAGAATGGCATGGGAGTTATCTTCAATTGAACATGCAGAATGTGAAATATCCATGCTGGCTATAGTATACAGCCTCTCTAGTGGCTGTAAAACACATACACACACACACGCTAGCTAACTGTTCAAAATGAGTCCTTTGTTCCTTGCAGTTGGCTTGAATTTGATGTTTCTTTATTTTGTTTCAGTGATCGACTTCCTTCTGGCCAAAATTTGTTGAGGGTGGAGGACTTTGAGAGCTGTTCCAATATGTGCCTCCGAAACACTCCCTGCTGCTGCTAATATCACTACATTGACTTGCATAGGAGAGGAGAGACTACACCACCAAAAGCCCACCACTGCCCAGGAGTGTGCCCACGTGTCAAACCAAAAACCTATCCCTGCCAAGGATCTTGTCTCCATGGACTTGCATGTGTGTGGGGGGGGGGGAGCTTCACCTCTGAAAATGGCTGGTGGTGAGAAAGCCCACCAAGAGCCCTTGAGGTATCAGTAAAACAACACTAAAAAATCAAATGAACTGCTCTGTCAAAATGCTTCAGCATTTTCATTGAGAAAAGAAACACAGCTCTGTTTCAGATGCCCGTTTTGTCACTGATACTTTTTTCCTCAATGAAGAAGTGAATTAGAGGCATTTTCATAAATTTCCATGTCTATATATATACAGAGAGAGAGAGAGAGAGAGAGAATTTAATGGGTTTAGTGCTCCCCATTTATACGCATCTTGCTTCCTTTCAGCCACATTGCATCCTGTTTCCTCTCTCCATGCTGTTTCCCTATTTGCACCTCTTTTTTTCTTTTCTTTTTTGTTTTTGCATCACCTGTTACTTCTGTTGCCCTTTTCCACTCCCTCCACCTCTCTTCTTATTATGAAGTTGCTGCTTTGCTTGACTGCTTCTTCCTCCCCATTCTGCTTTCTGCTTTCATTGCCCCTTCCCCATCATGCCCCCCCCAGCTGGCAGTTGCGCACAAGGAAGGGGCTGGCTTGTGCAGCTATAGCAAGCTATAACCAGCTGGGGAGGACTAGCCTCAGAGGGAGGCAATGGCAAACCCCCTCTGAATACCGCTTACCATGAAAACCCTATTCATAGGGTAGCCATAATTCGGGATCAACTCGAAGGCAGTCCATTTCTATTTCCACTTTTTCCCCATCATTCACCTTTCCTCTCCTGTGGCTTCCTTCTTCGAGTGCTCTCAACCAGAAGCCTGCATAGTAACTTTCATAAGCCTACTGTGTGAACACTGCCTCCAGTGGATTTTCTTGGCAATGGACCTGGAGCGAGGCATGGTCTGCATGCATGAGCAATTAAGTTTTAGCCTTTGTGCACTGGGGGGGCTGCCTCCTTTGAGTTTTGTTTTTTACTAAATTGCTGGTAGCTGATCCAGCAGATGCCTCCCACATGTGCATGGGCAGTGCTGTTTGGGCTCCATAAACATTGGCACTCACCCCAGGAAGTTTGGAAACAGAAGGATATGTAGAAACACACACACATCAACAGAATGTTACCTTTAGATTAGCAATGCATTACATTACCAGTGAGTAACAGTATTGTTTCTTAAGAATAGCAATATGCACAGAAACACAAATATCTGGGTTGGAGGTCAGTGTATAGCAATTCGGCCTTCAAATAGGGATGGATGAATCTGTCAATATTGGTTTCCTTCCATTTTTTATTTGCCCAATCTTAAGTTCAGTTATCCACATTTCCACACCAGTGTGCATTTTTTTTATGTTCTAAGGAAAATCTGACAGCATTTTAGTGCAAATTTCTCAGAGTATAAACATTCTTGTATACAATTTTACCTAACATACACATTTTTGCAAATCGGTTTCCCCTAATATGTATTTTTGTATGTTAGTTTCACAAATATAAGTATTTTTATGCATTCTTTTTCCTAGCATATGCATTTTTGTATACATCATGTGGCTGGAGAACTGCACTGCAAAATCTGGAGAAGTGCATATTTTGAAGGACAGCTAACAATTCACTTATTGCTTTGGAAAATACGAATTTTCTCAGAATTGCCTTTACATGCAAACTGAATCAAATTTCTCATACATCCTTATCGCCAGAGCAGCACATGTCATTTGGTTGTCGAAATCTGATTTGTTATGTTTAATCTGTTGCAGTGGATTCAGAGAGCTTATCCAAACGGAGCGGGATAATCCACCATTTCCATATCCGGTTTGTCAGCTGATAGTCCTCACTTTTCGCCTTTTTGTTCGCTGTTTCCCAATGAAAAAAATGTCCCAATGAAATTCCCGATTTTGAACAGCAAATTAGATTTTTGCTGGTATTGGAAGGAGCGGATTTAACCTGCGAAAATGCGTGACACCGCGCGACATCATTTGGACGACCGAAAAATAATAAGCACACATAGCGCGCATGTCACACATTTTGCAGTTGTCTGGATGAGCCCAGAGGCTCCTTATGAATGCAAAATTCATTTCTTTTCCAGTAGGTGTTTTCCACCACACATACCCAAGCATCCTGCATCCATGTCTTTTTACTTTTGAGAGCCATTAGTTGTTTTTACAGCCCTTTCTAGAAAAGAGAGCTTGAAGCTCAGATGCATGAGCTTGCTAAGATTAATAAACATTTACAGTATGTAAAGTAAAATATATATGCCAATGAAGCAGCCCATTTTTCTACCTTTGTAAGAACTGTGTAAAAAAGAGTAATCACTTCAGAATTCTCTTAGATTTCCATTCATTCTGCTGAACGGCTTCCCACCTAGCCTTTTCACTTAAGGAGTTGTAACTACGACTGCAAAACACTGTGGTCTTGCAGATCCTCCCCTCCCGAGTCTTGTTCATTACCTGTCATTAAATGTTTTAAAATTTGCATAATTGATTCAGCCAATAAGTCATCATTGATTCATAGGGGTCTGTCCTGAAGTGTTACTTGTTAAAAATTCATACCGCCAGTATGTGTCTTTACAATCCATTAGCTGTTTACGTACCTACAGTCCTAAAATTGATTGACCTTGGGCTGAGAGTCTCATGGACTTTTACTTCTTAAAAATTCTCCTCTCCGCCCCCTGCCCCCAGACTGCTTCTTTTTAAACAGCTCCTCAGTATATAGAAAACAATACTTCAGCCTTCCTCCCTTGACAGCTATACTTTGATTTATGCCCCCCATCACAACTGAAACTTTATTCAAATGATGAATAAATAAAGGATACTCCATAAACAGCTTTTCACTATTATTTAAGCTCATGAGCTGTGCTCTGTTAGTCTCCTTTCCCCACCACAAGATTCAAATGTGTAAATGTTCTAAAAGGCTTTGAATGTTTTATGATGATTTCAAGAAATGATGGAGTAATCGCTGCAGAGAGAAGCTATTAGTTTTAATATTTATATTGAGTGCTCTGAAACATTAATGTGACAGGATGTAAGATCAGAGCAGCGGGACGTATTTACTTCACAACTGCTGCCATGTGGCAAAAAATATTTATTTTCTGGAGCTCTGTGGGCCAAGTTTTTTTTAAAAAAAACCACCAATTTTAATTTAGGATTGATATAGCCATTAGCATCTCCTGACATCTAGAATTATATATTGTAAGGAGACAATGCCTGCTGTGAATGAGTTAACCACTGTGGGCACCAATACACAATCTCCATCTGTCACATCACTAGAACTCATGGACATCCAACGAAGCTGAATGTTAGAAGATTCGGGAAAGACAAAAGGAAGTACTTCTTCATGCAGCACATAGTTAAGCTGTGGAACTTTGCTCCTACAGAAGGCAGTGATGGCCACCAACTTGGAGGGCATTAAAAGAGGATTAGACAAATTCATGAAGAATATCAATAGCTATTTGCCAGGGTGACAATGCTCTGCCTCCATAGCTGGCTTCTGAAGAACACTCGCTAGAAACCGCAGGAGGGGAGGGTGCTGTTGCACTCAGGTCCTGCTTGTAGGCTTCCCATAGGCATCTGGTTGGCCACTGTGAGAACAGGATGCTGGACTAGATGGGCCATTGGCCTGATCCAGTAGGCTTGTCTTATGATTTTGTGTTCTTAATACACGTCATCCATCCCACATCCTGGATGCTGTATCGTCCAAACTTGCTGTCAGTGGAACTGTACTTAGTATCTGAATCCATTAGCACCTCAGACAGAAGGAGAAATCTCCACTAGGTAAGGAAGGGACGTGAACAGCTTATTCATTCATTCATTTAAAATATTTACAACATGCCCTTCATCACAATGCATTTACTGTGTAAGTTATTTAATGTATAAATTAAAACCAGCCAATACCATTATAAACAGAAAAATAAAAGAAGCAGATAAAGTCACAGCATGAGCAGCAATAACAATCATCATCATCATCATCATCACCACCATCATTATAGTTTGCCCAGGTGGTCAACCCCACATAAAAGCCTGATGGAATAGGTAGTGTTTCAGGTAATTTTGAAAGCTCATCAGCGCCAAATGTATCTCAGTGGGGAAGACATTCTGTGGTTGGTGCACCACTGCAGAATGAGCCCTTTCAATGGTTGCTGCATAACAGATGTCCCTTGGATGCGGAACAGCCAGGAGCACATCAGCTGCTGAACTTAACACTCTACTGCTATTATGAACAGCAGTTTCATTTGCAGATTTGCATCAGTTCTTTGTTGCTAAGAAAAACTGTCCAAATCAGTCCCCCCCAAACTTCAGAAAATTGAGGCATACTTTCCCCCCTGAATTAAGATTGGAAGCATTCTTCACTCTCTTACATGCAAAACTATTTCCTTTTATAATGCATAACAGTAAGAAAGAACTGCTCACCCTCAGAAGGCCACCACCACATTTCTAAATAACAGGACATGTTCAGGGTTCTGAGGCAGGGCTGGCCCTATCATGAGAAAGGCAGGGATGGCCACTTTTGGCACCAGATGCTGGGGAGCAGTGGCTTCCCCCAGTCCGAAAGACATTCCCATCCTCTTGAGCCAGCACTTTTGGCAGCAGTGATGCTTGCTTGGTGCTGGCCTAGCCTGGCTGGCTCTTTCACCTTGTTACCCTCTCCCGAGGGCATCAGAAGCAGCACTGTTGGGAAAGGCTCCTGACTCAGTGTCGTGCCCAGGGTGAGTGGCAATAACGGAACTCGAGGGTGTGATCAATTCTTTCTTTATTAAGGAAATTTCCACATTGAATTTCCTGCGCTTCATGTAAGCCTCTAATCTAACCCACTAGATTTCCTAAGTGCCTATTCCTGCAGCATTGAAAGAAAGTTGACAGAGCGAAGTTTTTCCCACCTCCCCACCCCTTATGAAGGAGGGAGGCGGTCACGAAGCCTTGCGCTCCTTCGGAGAGATCCCCCTCCCTCTGCCTTTCTCTGTTCCTCCCTCCTTTGCCGTCTGCGAGCTCTAGGGGAGGGGGGTTCCTCTCCCTCTGAAGCACTGACATCTCTATCCCGTGCGGGGGGGCCGGGTGAGTGGAAACTGGACACCGGCTTCTTTACGGGGCTGCCGGGCTGAGGAGGGGTTGCGTATCCTCTTCTCTCTGACTCCTTTTCCATCTCCCCTCCCCGCTGCTCAAAAGGAGGCGTGAGAACTGGCTGGGCTGAGTCCTCGGCCGTTGGAATCCCAAGGTCTCTTACTGCAAACATCTCTCTCTCCCCCCCCTCCTCTTCACTCCCTAGTTGCAACTCCTGGAATTCTAAATCCCCCTCCCCACTCTCTCCCACCTCGTCTTCAGGATCTCATTCCAAAGTCTCGACAGTATCCCCCTCCCCACGGCTTTCCTCCCTCCACCCCTCAGGTCTGAGTCTTTGGGGGTACTGCTGGTGAAAGTCCCGGACCAAGTCGGGGGCGTGGACGTCCTCCGCATTCTCCCATGACCTTTCCGCCGGGCCGTAGCCCACCCAGTGTATGAGATACTGCAGTCGATTTCTCCTCTTTCTGGAATCCAAGATACTTTCCACTTCGAACTCCATCTCTCCGTCTATCGCTAGAGGGGCACCTGGTTGCACCTCTGGTCTGAGGGGGCTTGGGGGCTGTTCTTTAGTGAGTAGGGAGCGGTGGAAAACTGGGTGCACCTTGAACGTGGGTGGCAGCTTCAACCGGTAGGCTACGGGGTTGATTTGCGCCTCCACCTCAAACGGACCCACCCTCCTATCTTGTAATTTTCTGTACTTACCCGACATGGGCAAGAACCGAGTTGATAGCCAGACCTGGTCTCCCACTTGGATTGGGGTTCCCTCCTGGTGGTGCTGGTCCGCTACACGTTTGTAATTCTCCTTGGCCTCGTCCAACTGGGCGCGCAATAGCTGTTGCATAGCCTGCAATTCCTGGACGAATTCCTCAGCCGCCGGCACCATCAGCGTTTCGCGGGAGCTAGGGAAGGCCTTGGGGTAAAGTCCATAGTTTGCGAAGAAGGGTGTTTGGCGCGTGCTGGAGTGCAAGGCATTATTGTAGGCGAACTCTGCTAGGTGCAAGTAAGACTTCCAGTCATTTTGCTGATACGAGATATAGCAGCGTAAATATCCTTCCAAGACCGAATTGAGGCGCTCTGTCTGCCCATCGGTCTGGGGGTGATGTGAGGACGACATCTTTAGCTCCGTGCCTAGCTGCTTCCAGAGAGCTCTCCAGAACTTGGCGTTAAACTGAGTCCCTTGATCAGAAACTATGCTGTCGGGCAATCTGTGCAAACGATATACCTCCCTCACGAACAGTTTAGCCGTCGCTTCAGCACCCGGTACTCCTGCGCACGGCAGGAAATGAGCCATCTTAGTTAGAGTGTGTACCACCACCAGGATGGTTGACATCCCTTGGGAGTCAGGGAGGTCTGTTATAAAGTCCATCGAAAGCGCCTTCCAGGGGGCCCGCGGTGTGGCCAAAGGTTCAAGTAACTCAGCTGGTTTCCCAGGCGCGTGCTTTGTCCTCAAACAGACTGGGCAGGTCTGGACGTAGTTCTCTATTTCTTTCCTCATTTGCGGCCACCAAAAATCCCTGGCGACCATTTGGATGGTTTTGAAAATGCCAAAGTGGCCTGCCACCGGGGAGTCGTGGCACTGCCTCAACATGTGGGTCCTTATCTCTCCCGGAGGCACATACGTCACTGATCGGTAGCACAAGAGTCCCTTGCTCTCATGTAATCTGCTCTCCTTTTTGGCAGGCAGATCCAAGTCGGCCAGACATTGTCGCGCGTAAGGGTCTTTTGCTTGAGCTTCCTTAAGCTCCTTTTCCCAGGATTCTTGACACGCACCTGCGAACACTCTCTCCGGGGGGATGATGTATTGTTGAGCATTTGGGGCTTTCCCTTCCAAATATCCTGGCAGTCGGGAGAGAGCGTCAGCCCTCTGGTTCTTGGCTTGGGGGTAGTAAGTAATCCGGAAGTTAAACCTAGAGAAGAACTGTGCCCACCGTATTTGTCGCTGGTTCAACTTCCTGGCTTTCTGCAAGCTCTCGAGGTTCTTATGGTCTGATCTAACCTCAATTTGGTGTCGTGCCCCCTCCAGGTACTGTCTCCAGTGGGTGAATGCTTCTTTAATCGCAAGGAGCTCTTTTTCCAAAACAGTGTAATTTTGCTCGGGGTTCATTAGCTTCCTTGAAAAGTATGCGCAGGGGCGCAGATCCTCTCCTTCTTCTCCCTGTTGTAGCAAAATTCCTCCGATGGCAAAGTCTGAGGCGTCGCACTCCACTATATGGGGTTGCATGGGGTCAGTGAACTTCAGGATCGGCTCTTCCGAGAAATGCTTCTTTAATTCCTCGAAGGCCTTCGTGGCCTCCGCCGTCCACCGGAATGCCTTCTTCCCCCGTAGGCAGTCTGTCACTGGGGCCATCAGCTTGGAGAAGCCCGGAATGAACTTCCAGTAATAGTTAGCGAATCCCAGGAAGCGTTGGACATCTTTCTTGGTCTTAGGCTGACCCCATTCCAACACACAGCTCACTTTCCCTGGATCCATCTCTATCCCCTCCAGGGAAATTCGGTATCCTAAGAAGTCCAAGGCAGTCAGTTCAAAGCCACACTTCTCGAGCTTCGCGTACAGGCTGTTCTCTCTCAGTCTCTGCAGCACTGTTTTTACATGCCGTTCGTGATCCTGTGGGTCTTTTGAAAATATCAAAATGTCATCCAGGTAAATGATTACGTAGGAGTCTAGGAGGTCCTGGAACACCTGGTTCATGAACTTCTGGAACACTCCAGGAGAGACGGACAACCCGAATGGCATCACTAAGTATTCAAACTGACCCTGCGAGGTAAGAAAAGCAGTTTTCCACTCGTCTCCCTGTTTCATTCGCACCAGGTTGTACGCTCCTCTCAGGTCCAGCTTGGTAAAAATCTTGGCCGATCGCAACCGATCTAACAGCTCCGGAATGAGAGGCAGGGGGTAGCTGTTCGGTATGGTGATTTGATTTAATGCGCGGTAGTCATGGCACGGCCGGAGCTCCCCTCCTTTTTTCTTGATGAACAGCAAAGGCGCTGCCGCAGGTGACTGCGAGGGTCGGATGAACCCTCGCTTCAGATTCTTCTCCAGAAACTCCCGTTGCGCCACTCTCTCCGTCTCCATGAGTGAGTATATCCTCCCTGCCGGGATGCTAGCACCCAGGATGAGGTCTATGGCGCAGTCGTAAGGGCGATGTGGGGGTAGGGTCTCCACTTCCCACTCATCGAACACGTCCTGGAATTCTTTATACTTGTCTGGCAACACCACTCCCACGGGGCTTTGTTCGGCCCCTGCCAGAATGGCTCCTGTTGCCGGGGGTTGGCAATTCTCATGGCAATACTGAGAAGTAAACACCACCACCGCTTCCTCCCAATGGATCTGAGGCCCATGTTTCGCCAACCACGGCATCCCCAGGATTACTGAGAAACTTGAAAGATAAGACACGTAGAACGAAATAGTCTCTGCATGCCCTGGGATTTCCATCTCCAATTCTGGAGTCGCGCGTGTCACACCTCCGGACTTCAAAGGCCTTCCGTCAATGGTCTCCACGGCTAAAGGCTTTTCCAGCTCCCAGGTGGGGATCACATAGCGAGTCACCAACTCTGCATCTATAAAGCAAGTGGACGCCCCACTGTCTATCATGGCTTCTGTCGCAAAACTTTCCCCCTTGGGCATCGTAATTCGAACAGGCAATATCAGGACCCCCCACGAGGGGGGTTGTGTCACTGCAGGCCCTTTGATAGTAGCGGCCCCCAGCCCTCCGGCCTCTTCGAGAGCTGGGTTGTTCAGTTTCCCGACGGCTCGGGCTTCCCCACCTTTGCCCCGCAATTCCGGGCTAGATGCCCAGGTTTAACGCAATACAGACAGAGATTCTCTCGCCTCCGCCTCTCCTTCTCCTCGTCCGTCAGGCGCTGTCGAACCCCTCCCAGCTGCATGGGTTTCTCTCCGCTTGGGGATGGGGGTGGCGGTCTGGGCACGTTGCGGCTTCGGGGTGCTGGTATGGGAACAGGGTATCGAGGCGCCTCATGTTTTTTCTCCAGTCGCCGTCCCTCCAGCCGGTGGTCTATCTGCAGGCATACATGGATCAGGTCTCTCAGAGTGGCTGGGGGTGTCATTCGGGACAATTCATCTAGGATGTCTGGGCTCAGACCACTTCGGTGCAAATACATGTGCGCGGGATCATTGTAGTCGGTCTCTTGGGCCAGGAGTTTGAATGTATTGGTGTAGCTCGCCACTGATCCTCTCCCCTATCGAAGTGCGCCCAGCTTCCTCGCCGCTGTCTCCTTCCTCTGGGGGTCCTGGAACATCTCTCCCATGGCGGTCTTGAACCTGGCGTATACTCCTATAGCGGGTCAGCCCTGATTAGGTAGGGGGTTGCCCACTTCACGGCCTCTCCTTCACAAGGCTAATGACGAAGGCCACCTTCGCTTCGTCCGTCGGGAAATCCGCCCAGCACACCTGCATGTAAAGTTCACATTGGGCCAGGAACGTGGCAAACTGATCACTCTGTCCAGCATACCTCGCGGGTAATCCAACAGGAGTCTTGACTGGGGCTGCAGCGGCACCGGGAGGCACTGCCTGGAGCTGGACGACCGCCGCCCGCAAGGTTTGGTTGTCAACCTGCAGGGCCTGCGTCGCGGTCCGAAGGTTCTGATTCTCTGCTTGCAGAGCTAGGAAGTTCATCTGCAGTGCCTGTAAATCCGCTTGCAACGACTCGAAGGAGATCCCTCCTGCCGCTCCCAGATCCATCTCGTATTCGGCAAGTTGCTGGGGGCTTGAGGGATCAGAAAGTGGCTCTGTCAAGCTGTCGTGCCCAGGGTGAGTGGCAATAACGGAACTCGAGGGTGTGATCAATTCTTTCTTTATTAAGGAAATTTCCACATTGAATTTCCTGCGCTTCATGTAAGCCTCTAATCTAACCCACTAGATTTCCTAAGTGCCTATTCCTGCAGCATTGAAAAAAAGTTGACAGAGCGAAGTTTTTCCCGCCTCCCCACCCCTTATGAAGGAGGGAGGCGGTCATGAAGCCTTGCGCTCCTTCGGAGAGATCCCCCTCCCTCCGCCTTTCTCTGTTCCTCCCTCCTTTGCCGTCTGCGAGCTCTAGGGGAGGGGGGTTCCTCTCCCTCTGAAGCACTGACATCTCTATCCCATGCGGGGGGGCCGGGTGAGTGGAAACTGGACACCGGCTTCTTTACGGGGCTGCCGGGCTGAGGAGGGGTTACGTATCCTCTTCTCTCCAACTCCTCTTCCATCTCCCCTCCCCGCTGCTCGAAAGGAGGCATGAGAACTGGCTGGGCTGAGTCCTCGGCCGTTGGAATCCCAAGGTCTCTTACTGCAAACATCTCTCTCTCTCCCCCCTCCTCTTCACTCCCTAGTTGCAACTCCTGGAATTCTAAATCCCCCTCCGCACTCTCTCCCACCTTGTCTTCAGGATCTCGTTCCAAAGTCTCGACACTCAGTGAGCCGGTAGAGAGGCAGCCAGTGTGGACCACATACTTCAGCAGGCATCATGCATGTGCACGTGATGCTCTGCTCATGTGGTGCATGCAAGTAATGCCGGTGCTGCATTTCAGCATTTGTTGGCACAGACAGTGAGCAGGTGCTGGGCAGAGCGGTGAGAGAGTGGCAGCAAGCTTTGGGGGACAACACCAGCCTGCTATCCTCAGATGCGGTGGGTGAAGAGCCCATCCCATTACCATTGTTGAAGTCAGATCCAATTGCTAGTCTAATCAGCTTCTGTACATGAGGAAAAAATGACTTCTTCCAGAAGAGTGTCTTAAGGATATACTCCTTGACAAGTCCAGCAGCCACAGTCATTGGTTCAGCCCTAGGAACTGTTGGAAGTGGGGCAAGAGCAACTCCTGTTTTGTTCTTTTGTTTGTGCTCCAGAAGGGAGATAGACCAAGGTCCTCCAGATGGATAGGCTTGTTTACCTTTACCTGTGATGCTCTGACTTCCTTCTGTCGCTAGACTGTGATGTCTTTAGGGAAGCTTACCTGCCCCTCCTCCTTCCACCCTTTCCATTCCTTTGTCCTCTGACTGTCCGGGAGAGAGGAGACATTCCTTTGTCTCTGCTCTCTCCAAGCATGGGGCTAACTACCGCACCTGGGCATTACACCTCCAACTTAGTTAGTTAGAACTAGGTATGCCTTTTCTATCTACTATGTATTTCTATAAATAAAGTAGCTTTTCTTATTTTACTAAGTCTCCAGTCTCAGTGATGCTGATGCAGGGTAAAAGCCTGCTTTCTTAGGTAAATGCACCCACACAATGGCACACTCGCATTTCAACATCTGCTGTTACTCTGCTGCTGTGGTGTTGCTTTAAAATGAAATTAAGCACACACAAATTACACACAGCGCAACAGGAACCAATTGGTTCATTCTTCCTAGTTGCATAGGATTTTGAAGATAAGTAGGGTGGAGGAAGCTATTTATGCCCCACTTGCTAGGCTAGGTTGTGGCTCTAGCATAAACATAGATTTAGAAGGAACCAAGACTGGCTTGTCAACTTGCTGTGAACCATCTATTCACCACTCATGCCGATCATCCTGTTCATTTATTTGTTTACATTTACATCACACTTTTCTTCCTTGGAACTCAGAGTGGTATATATACACAGGGTCAGGCTGATGCTCATCCAAAAGCCCAAACCTGACCCAAACATGGTTAGATTTAGCAATGTTTTTGTATAGTGTGCTTTCAAACCCAGACCACAGTGTGCCATAAAGAGGCCGCAGGTACACAGCCCAATTACCATTGGCACTGGAGCAGCTAAAGCCAATGAAAAAGTTGGGTTGGTGGCTAGTGGATGCATTAGCACAAGACACCATGGTCTTTCCCAACACACACACCCCTGTTCAAATAAAGTAAGGTCAGAACAGCAGCACTATAACAGTATAATCATCAAGTACACAGCATGCCACACCACCTCCTAATAGTAAAAAGCCCACCGATTATTCTGAAGATCATTTAAATATATTAAGGCACGGCCCATGGTGATTTCTTCCCCTTCCGCTAGCAAGTTTGGAGTTATTCCTGTGGCCTCTCTTCTTATCCAAGGAAACAATTTTGATGCTGGCAGAGTGATTAAAATTTAGATTGTCAAATCTTGTAAGCTTTGGGCTCTGTGTGTGGGTTCCCTTTTCTTTTTAGCTGTTGTTGTTGTCACATAACTCACCTGCCAACTTGTTCTTGTTAATTCAGCCCTTCTCCTCCGCCGCCTCTGCTTTGAGATGAGGCAACTGAGACGGCATAGGAGAGGAGAGAGCAGCAAAAGCCGAGGCAGGATGAAAATGAATGCTATTTTCAAACCCTACGCAGGGCCGCAGAGGCTAATAATTACATTAAAAAGGCCCTCTGTAGGTAGGTGCAAATAGGCTAGTCTAAACAAGTGCCACTCTTTTTTTTTTCCTCATCTGGGCTGTTCGAGACCGCTGTCATTACCTGACTAGACGGCCACCTTTCACCTCCAGCCATTGTGCTCTGTTAGATCGCACTAACGGGGAGAGTGAGGAACTTGTTTGCACGGGATTTGTTGTCTCACGCTCCGAGGCAGCTGAGAGACTTGCCAAATGACAGGAAGACGCTTACATTCGCAAGGTGTGATTGCCTAAGTGTTTGACTGTGTCTAATTAGCTTGCCTTTGCTGGTTGGTAGCTCCTCAGTCAGAAGCAGATTGACTCTGCAGGCTTTAAGCAAAGTGGTTTGATTGGTGTTGTTATCGTATGTTTATTTAACTCTCTCAGTAGCCTCAAACAGGCTCGGAATAGTATGCCCTTTTTTCTTCTTGAAAAAGGGTTTCTATAACGTGCGGTATTAGCTGCAGTAATATGTCTATCTTCTGAGAGGCCATCAGCTTCCTTTGTCAGACTGAAGCCGCTTTTAGTGGTGTTTGCTGTCTTGAAAAGCAGTTGATCTTATCTTGGGGTGGGGGTGGGCTGCCCATAGCTTTGCTTCTGTAGAAATGCTAGCCTTAATTGGCTGAAATGGAAACAAGGGGTGACCTGGTGCTGCTGGCGTTAAAGGTGTAAACAGCAGGAACCTTTTGAGTATCATTTCTACCCCTGTGCAAAAGCACAGAAAATAATTTGCTATGCTTTTTTTACTTTTTACCCTGCCCTTAGAGCTCAAGGTGGAACATATTGTTATGAGCATGGGGGGTTGGGATGGATGATTTCTATGGGTCACCTTTCCAGCCTCTGATTTGGAATCCTGTGCCTTGGAATGAGGAACTCTCTGCTGGTCAAATGAGTCTTTTGTTAACCAAATAGATTGGCCAGGTAAGATAATGGGCCAATCAGTTGCCTAGCAATGGAGAATGGGCTAGGAAGACCCCCTTTTGTCATTGAAACTCTTCTGGAGGAGAGCCTCTCCCCCACTCCTGGCAGCTAGCAGAAGGTGTGTGCTTGTAGTTTTTAGTGTGTTCTAGAGAATGGCTGGGGCTGCAGGCACGCAGAGAGGCTATCCTTCTGCATCATGGCTATAGGATGCCCCTGCACCCAGATGGAAAAGCTGGATATTGGACTGCTGATGCATTGAACCCCTCCATCCTTGAGCTCAGGTTGGAATGTGTGTAAATAAATAAACCATATTTCATAAAGATACCGCAGTCTCCACTGACCTTCTTTCCAAAGGAAACCAAACCCTGGATGGGTGCAGGGACCCCCGGAATCTCACCACTCAGAGATTGGGGGAGGCACACAACAACATCGGAGTCATCATCATTTTATCCTCACAACAATCTCTAGGCTGAGTCATAATCTAGGGTTGTGTTCAAGGTAGTGTTACATTAACGTGAACATTCCATCAGCGCAACGATTTCTCTTTGCTCTCCCTCTCTCCTTGCCCCCCCCAAATCTGTTCTGGGGTTTCCTCCAACTCTCCAGAATAGATTTGGGGATGGCACAGCTAACGTGTGGGAGGAGAAGAGGAGGGGAAGTCCCATTGTGCTAGTGGCAATCACTGCACTTGTGCAATTATTTAGTTGAACACCACCCGTAGTGATAGGGCCAAGGTCACCCAGTGAGCTTAGTCGCTCAGCAGGACTTTGAACCCAGGTCTCTCAACACTGTCCAATGCACCATACTTGTTCTATTCTCATCATTAATAGAAACCTTGCTCTGTAATCCTCTATTATTAGTGGTCATTAGAGGAGGGGATCGTGGAGATGGCTGTTTCTAACTGCCTTCATAAGGGAGTTGCTTTCAAAAGAACTCTGAGGAGACTTTGGGGCTGAGGCAGGGGGAAAAGGGGGAGTTGATAGGTACTATCAACCCTAGGGCTACTTTTATTTATCCTTGATTTTTTAAAATATTTGTATACTGTTATTCATGAAAAAAGCAGTTTATAACAATCATATCTGTGTTACCACGTAAAAATGAAAAATCAGAACTCGTTAACTAACTATTGCAGAAAGGTATCTTCTCCATCGCCTGCATAAGCCTGGTGGCACAGAAAAGTTTTTAGCAGGTCAGAACAGAAGATGCCTGCTGATGTGAAGCGACTGGACACTTTTCTTTCACTTTGTGCTCACTTACATTCTGATGTATGTCGAATGAACTGTTCACTGTTGGGGGGGTTTAATGTGTGTTATGCTGTAGTAATATTGTGGTTTTTATTATGTCTTGTTATTATGTGATTGTATTTAGACTGGGTTGCAGCCGGTGCTATGGGCCAGCAGAGTTCCATTGGTGCAACAGGGATTCTGCTTCCTCTCCTCGCCCCCCCTCCCAAATTTTGTGGGTGCTGATTTTGAGAGTGCGCAGGAGGCTGGAGATCTTTTGCACACATGCAAGTCCCTTGCGCCAGCAGAGCTGCAGCACTGAAGATGACCCATGATGTTTTTAATGTGAACTGCTTTGAGCACAGATGTATTTGCAGAAAATGTGATGTAGAAATAAATTGAATATGGCTATTATTACTTTGCTTCTGCCCTGCATGCTTTTGGTTCCCAGTGTACTGGAGTTGTCGCTGGTCCCCTGCTCCTCTCTGGGCGCCGTTCGGATCAAGGCGCTGCACAACAAGACATCCCCAAGATATTTACATTGCAGAAAGGGATGGTGGTGACAAGTGACAACTACAATCATCTCAGAGTCCATCTTGTAGGATCCTGCTGGGGTCTACTCTTCTGTCATTTCTCATATGGAGGTTTTGGAGAAAAGTATTTTTCAATAAGCGGACGGTATCAGGCCGATCTTTTTTCTAGACTTTTCTTTTTTAATGTAAATGATTCTAAGACTGTCTTCTCATCTTGAATGTCTGTAAATGCCTTAAGGATTTGATATGTTTTGATGATGCAGGTTTTTTTTCACTATGCCGTATGGCTGATAGCAACAAATGGAGTTGTTTAGAATGTGTCACTTGTAAATATTTTTATTAATAGAGATAGAAAGTGAAAAGAACCAGAGTTGATAAGGGTAGAGAGACTTCTTAACAATAAGCCCCAGATAAGGCATAAATGTTGCATTCTGCTTCTAAACATGAGAATAGTGGCACTACCCTGTGCAAAGTAGAAACGGTGGAGCCTAGTGATGGGTGCTTCTGTCAGATTTGGTTCTCTCAGTTTCTCATTTTTCCAGCCTTAAGTTCAGTTCTTCACATTTCCACATCAGTTTGCAATTTTTTAAAAAAGAAGTCCTCATGAAAATTGATTGGCATTTTAATGCGCATTTTTCCTAATATACATATTTTTGTGTGCAATTTTCCCTAATAGACACAGTTTTACACAGCAACTGTCCCTAATTTGATGCATTTTTGTATGTCATTTTCACTGCTACATATGCATTTTAGCACATTTTACCTTATTATGTGCATTTGTGTGCATATTTGTGTACACATTGCAAAATTTGGAGAAGTACAATTTTTAAAGGCTGGTATTTTGGAAAGTTTGCCTTTAAATGTGAACTGAATCCAATCCCTCCCCCCTCCCCCCAGCAGCATGGCAGCCACTTAAAAAGCAGGCAGGACTCTTTCCAATGTTTATCATCATACAGCTCTACCAATTTTCATAAGGCCACTTCAAACTGCAGTGACATCTGTACTGCAAGTGACTGCACACAAACAGTGTCCCAAGTATAGTGATCATTACCACTTACCTGTAGTAACAGGAGGGAACACATACAAAATACATTAAAAATATAATAGTGCAATGTGCTATTTAGTATGTTTTATGTTCTATGATTTTTACTTTTATTGTAAATCATGGTTTCATGGAAAGGAAGTGTAAAAATGATATTGTTAATATTATTAGCAGGGCTGGTGCCAGGGGACTGTCAGGTCGGGCCCTGACCAAGGGCCCATGTGGCCCAGAGGGGCCCCTCTTTAGGATGGGAGAGTAGCACTTCCGTTCTGCGATCTGCAGCAGTGTTGGCTCCCGACCCTAACACGGATTGCAGAGAAGGAACTCCCAGGCACCCCCCCCAAAACAAACGTGCAGGCCCGCAAAGCCCAACTACATGTTCCACCTACCTCTCCCATTGAAGTGAAGGCTGTGTGCTCTGTGCGCGCATACCTGCCATCAACCAAGATGGCAGCCGAGGCTTCCCTAAGGGGCTAATGCCCCTGCTGCCATCTTGGTTGATGGCAGGCACGTCCGCATGCATAGCATTCATGCGTGCCATTGACCAAGATGGTGACAGAGGCATCAGCCCCTTAGGGAAGCCCCGGCCGCCATCTTGGTTGATAGCAGGCACATGCACACAGAGCACCCAGTATTCAGCGGGAGAGGCAGGTGGTGCATGCAGGTGGGTGCTGCGGGCCCAGGGCAGGCTGGTGCCCAAGGACCCAGTCATGCCTGGTGCCAGCCCTGATTATTAGCTGCAAATCTTTACTGCCATACCCATTTGATAGAAAATTATTTGTGAATGTCAGTGCCAAAGCAACATTATAAGTTGGGAGGAGAGACCAGGGTGGATACAAATTAGTGATTTAAAATAAAAAATAAGAAATTGATTTTTTATTTAAATCTTTTTCTTAAAAAAAAGTTAAATTAATAATAAATTTTGCTCTCATTCAATTCCACCTTATTACAAATGTGCTAAATCTACACTTACAGTCTTGTTAAAATGGATTAATGGCTCTATTACACTCACACACATTGAGTTACCTACCAATCAAACGTGGGCATTCATTTCATTTTTTTTATCTCATGAAAATGGCTCTAGTCAGCCTAACTACAAACTGACTTCTTGAAAGTTCTGGACTTGCAGTTTCTGCTTCTCTGACTATAGTTACATGTGCAAAAAAACAGGCTGGATTGAATGGGACTGTTGTTCTGAGCTTTTGTGGTGGTGGAGGTGGACGACACAATGCGAAGGAATTAGGACAGAGATGATATAGACAAGGACAGTAGGAGGCAGAGTAGAAAGAAAAGAGTGGAAAGAAAAAAGGGAAGGCATTATAGTACAGACAGAGCTTCCAGTTCCTATATTCCTCCACACTTTTGCCACAGAAGAACTGTCATGGCTTCTGGGTATGAGAGAGACCATATCTGGAAATATTTTGAAGAGATTTCTTCCCTGGGCAAAGAAGGGAAATGTGCAAAGTGTAAACAGTGCAAAAAGGAAATGTAGGGCCTAGTTGAAAGAGTGATAAAACATCATAATGAAACCTGCTTATTGGGAGAAAATTATGTGGATGAAGATGTGGATATGTCTGAAGAACAATGAGGATCAACTGGTTAGCAAATTGAATAATTCACTTTGCAATGCATTCTGAGAATGCATCATTTGCCAAGACTCTCTATGCCTTTTAGTATTAATGTTATTCAGCAAGCTGTTTGCTATGTTGGATATTAACAGAAAAAAAGCTTAGCTCCTTATGGCCTGTTTAATTACTTAACTAGAATCTATAACCCAAGCTTACAGTACAGAAAGATGCAGTTCAGAGTTGCCACTGGGTGTCATCTTCATATTTTATATTACATAACATGCCCCTTATTTTGGAACATCATGACAGACCATTATGGTAATACCATAATCTATTCCCTGTTTCACTTCAGCATCACTCAGCTTCCCTAGGGAACTCCATTCTATACTTCTTTTCTATTTTTTTTTTTAAATGCATCTTCAGGTTGACCCAGGCAATGTTATATACTATTTCCTAAATTAATAAAAATCAAGTTATCTAAACAATTACACAAAGTCTACCCTCCTTGTAAAATCCTATATTGAGTTGTAAATTAACATTTTTAGTAATCAGATTTGCACCATTGTTTAAGAAATATGTGGAGAACTATAAATGACAAACTTCATTTAAATCAAGGGTTTCTCTTGGTGATTTAAATAATGATTTAAATCAATGATTTAAATTGCCTTGATTTAAATCAATCCACAGTGAGAAGGACCATAGTTCGGCAGTAGCTTTGCACGCAAAAGGGTCCAGGTTCAATCCCTACCACCTCCAATTAAAAGGATCAGGTAGCAGGAAATGGAAAAGATCTCAAGTTAGATGACATGGGCAACACGTCAGTATATGGGAACATCTTTCTTCTTGTACAATCTAGTACATATTTTGCAAAGCATTTGCACACCTTTGAATACAATTGGGCACCATTTTGAATGAAGATGATGGAGTGAACCTTTCAAAACTGCACTGATTTTAACGAGATTTGGCAAGATGGTTCCTGAGACAAAGGAGCAGGTTTTGATCTATGTTTGGGTACAAATGGCTGCCATTTTGAATCAAGATTGCAGACTGAACCTTTTAAAACACTGATTTCAAAACTGCACTTGGAATTCCTGAGCAACACTGGGTTTGAGGCTGCTGATGGTATATATAAAGTCATTGTATGAAAAAAAGTTGGCTGCCCCCATCAGTACAGAAGTGTTGGCCATCTTTATGTCCATACAATGGCCCTTTGTGTGGACATTTACACAGTAATTGATTTTGGTCACTTCTTGCACCATTTTAAAAGCACTATTACCTGTAGCAAAGGAGGGGTCATGTTCTGAAGCTGCTGCAAGCAGCTTGGTTTTATTTTATTTTACTATTAAATTTATATCCTGCCCTTCCTCCCAAAGGGAGCCCCCTTTACACTGTTAAGGCAAGAAAAGAAAGAAAGCCTCAGTCCACTTGTAGGTACAGTGATCAAACTACTCCTCAGAAAGGTTCATATGTCTGCAAACGAAATATTCCATTGCAAGTACTGGTTCAACAGGTCAAATGAGGTCATCACATCAAACTGCAGACCAAATAAAAAACCTCCACAATCCCTTCATTTTACTAAATTGATGGTACTCAGTGGGCTACAGTGGATTTTGTGCTTCTCTGACACCATGAAGATCTGAGGACTTGGAACTGCCCCGATCCTCTTCTCTGAGGCAGCGTAATGTGCTGGCACCTAAAAGTTGGAGCAGATTTAATTTCAGATGTGTATAATTGTATAACAGCAAAGCTTATCTTCAACCATGAAGGACTTCTCAGGTGTGCTAAGCTTTCTAAGCCATCACATAAATCAGTGGCAGGGAAAAAAATCTAACCTATCAAGTTACCCAATTAAAAATAAAACAAACTGATATTTTTCTAGAGCTTTTGCTAATTGTCACTTTGTGACAATGTTACACAAGTGCCCCCGAGCAGGTGGACTTGCTGGCAAGTTTCTGTGTACACACTGGAACCCTCACTCTACAAAAAAAGACCCTTCTCTTCGCTACACTAATTTGCCATGTCAAATTAGCGTGATGAAACAAATTCTAATTACACTGAAAGATCACTTAGAGCATTAACGCTGCTGCTGCGGTCTGTTCTTGTGCCACCTTATTTGCATATTAATCCTAGGGTGCCTAGGTAGATGACAACATGAATTGTCTTCTAGCATGTTTACTAATATTTGCAGAGGGAGGTGCTGGGAGGCATCTGCTCCCAAAAGCTGGAAGGAAACAGGAAGTGAGAGCTAGGGTGATTAATCCAAGTGAAGAATAGAATTTTCCCTTCTGCCTTTCCAGCTGAGAGCTGTTCAGTCTATTTGGAAATGGCAAACTGTTATTGCATTTTAAAGACACTGGAAGCCCTCTGCCTGGAAATTGTTTGGTTGATTCAAATCAACTAACAGCCAGGCCCTAAACTGCCCTATTCCAGAAAACATGTATTTAGAAGGGTCATCACATTTGCAATATCCCCTCCCCCATTTTTAAGAATCCCTACTGTGCTTTGAACCACATAAATGCACATAAATGATCAGGGCTGGAATGAAATTTGGGGGAGGGGTTATATATTGTTATGATGTTTGGATTTGCTAGCCGCCTTGAGTTTTTTCTGAATGTTAGGTGAGATATAAAATAATAACATAATACTATGCCGCAATCTTAAGCACATTTACTAGAGATGTACTACCAAGTAATCAATCATAAGACAGAGCTACTAGATCAGGCATGGGAAAACTGTGGCCCTCCACAACAGAACCATCATTCTTGGCCACTGACCATGCTTGCTGGGGAGGATGGGAGTTGCAGTTTAGCAACATCTGGAGGGCCAAAGGTTTCCCACCCCTGTTCTAAGGTATAATCCAGCCAAAGTTTGAAATAAATTGTTGATTTGACTGGACTGATGATCACAATGATTACCTGCATTGGTGAATCTTCCCTCTTGATATGTACTAGTATGCAGTTAGTGCATTATTAGTAGGACTAGGTATGTGAACAGAAAGAATTCCATTTTTTATTCATGTCCCCTGGCCTTGTAGAGCAGACTTCTGCAGAAAAATCTATCTGCCTCTCTGAATTCTGGAAGGTCCTGTTTCCATTGCGAGAGCCTGTCAATGCTGTCAACTCTTCACTTAAAGACTCTGATATTTTCCACATGTGTGCTTTACTTGCAGTCCCTCTGCATCATGGGTTTTGTATTCCGAAGGCTACATCAACAGTTTGTCATTCTTGTGCATGTGCTTTTTGCTCACGACAATGAAGATGATTATGTGTAAGAATGTTAAAATGTTACAAAGAATACAGATGGTGATGTTCTCATGCATGGATCGTTCAGATGTGAGGCTAAATGTGACATTAGGAAGCCTGTCAGAATCTTTAAAAATAAGAATAGATGGAGCCTCTTACCTCTGATTTTCAGAAGGATCTCAGTTTGTGGGAAATGGAATTTTAACCCTTTCCTTCCTTGCTGCAATTGTGATGAAAATCACCCCCAGCACTGCTATTAGCCCAGGGGGGAAAGCTCCCATTGGTGACAATGGTATATTTTTCCAAGGACAAACAGCAGAAAGCAGGAGACAAAAGGACTAGGGATTCAGTCAAAACTGGGCTGGTGGTAGTGGACTGAGTGGAGGCATCCCTCTGGCCACTTCTGCTGGCTCAGCCAGCCTACTGTCAGCCCCTGTAATGGAGTGACACTTGCTGCCCCCTCTTCTACCTGTTGCACCTGCAACCATATTTCTGCCACCAGAGCCCAGCAGAAGACCCCAAAATGGGGCATTCCAAAGGTAAGGTGAGGGCAAGAATAAACTGGCTTGGGATCCTCTGGATCCTGAGCTGCTCTCATGACCCCCCGTGGTTCCATCTTCCACCACTGATACCATGAGTAATCGGGCAATGGTAGCTCTGTGGCTCCAGAGAGCCTAGTTAACGTTAAGTTTGGATTGCTCTGTTAGGTTCTTTTCCTGGCTGCTGCAGTCTCCATGATGATTGACTTCCAACACCTGTTGTTATTTTTAAAAAACAACAACTGTTGGGTTTTGCAATGAGATGCTTATTGTCAGTCAGCTAGGAGTGAATTTATTCTCTTTCGGAGATAACAGATGCAACGTTGCAGGTCATTCAGAGGCATATGAAAATGGAAATGGACTGCCCTCAAGTCGATCCCAACTTACGGCTAGTGATGGTCAAAAATGGCTGCTGTCCACTCTGAATCGGTAGCTTTTTCTTTTTCTGTATGGCAGCCAAACTTTAAGAGAGAAAAAGCTCCCAAGTCAGAGTGGGCAACCACCGTTTTTGACCATCACTATAAATTCATTAAACTGTCATAGTAGCTGACTGACTATCAGCATCGTGTCCAGTCTGGCCCTCAGTTACAAGAATCAAAGATTGTGGGCCCAACATTGCAGGAACCTTTTTGGTGCACAGGCACCAGATATTGTGAGAATGCAGATGGTTAGGTGAAAAGAGGCTTTGTGAGCCTGCCAGAGAAGTCCTGCTGGCAGCTATATAAATGCAGTTAATAACAGAAAAAAAGTTTTAAAATGCAAGAATGCAGAGTGCACATATAAGAGGTCACCGTCATTTTCTGAATAATTATGTGATTTCTGCACTTTTCCATACAGCCAAATTTTAAAAACTGCAAGAAAGGTCATATGTGACTTCAGCGGATGACTATATCTTTGGCAATTATTTTAGAGTTTTGAAAGGAAGCTAGGGGTTACGAGCAGATACAAAAGGTAAGTCTCAGCCAATTTGTGGTTGGAAAATAACATGATATGGATATTCCTTAGTTTAGCAACCCATGGGCGTATTTGATTTGTGGCTATAAATTAAATTCCCTTATATGGGAAGCAAGGTGAATCACCAGTTAATGTTTAATGGCATTCCTCTTGGTAGTGGGCACCTGTGTGAGTAAACTGACTCTGGCCTATTCTCAAAAGGCGCAGCCAACCTACATGGAGATGGCTTTGAGACCAATCTGGCAGCCCAAATAAGGGAGTGCAGCTACCTGAGATACTAGTCAGTCTCTCAGGGCTGAAAGGGGGGAATTGTTGAGGATAATTTGTGATCTTCTGTTTTATGGTACTATAGTTCACTTAGGCTAACACCAGCTTGGGCTTTCTGGGAAATAGAACCAAAGTGGCCTTATTTGGGCTTTTTGATATAAGATGTCGGTTTATTTCCTGGTGACCTGACCCTTACCTACATTCCAGTGGCTCGCATAATAAAAGCCGGTTTAAGCTGGAAACCTCCCTACTATGCATTTCTTTATCACATTCATGTAACCTTGCTTATTGTTGCTAATGTGCCTTACACAAGAATGTCAAATGCTGTTCTTATGCCCCTCATATCCTTGAGATGTTTTGTACCTTTGATATGCAAGCAAAGCAATATCATGCCTGTCTCCAGTTTAGGGGGCGCCCGGTTGCAGCTGGGCCTCCCCTCAATAGTTGTCTTTGTCTACTGTTACATAGTGCTTATCTCAAGGACATGTGAAATGTGCAGACATGGAGTCTGGAAGATAGTCTTGATGTTTCCAATAGTGCCCCTTTTTTGTACCCCTTTACCTCCTTTCATATGCTCCTAGAACTGTAATTATTGGCAATTGCTTCTTTTGTTTTTATGACGTACACCCGATATTGTAAACTCCGGGGTGAGCCTATATATTCTCCTGCACGCAAATAAACGAGGTTCCCATGCTAGCAAGCTCCGGCGTGTAAGTATTGGGTCCCCTTTGCAAAGGTTTTTGTCTTGTGTTACTTGGTCTCTGACAGTGGGTTCATTTGCACCCAGCTCCGCACTCTTCCCGGGTGTAATAAGAGAGTTGGGGAGACAGGGCGGCTTGCGTGTTGGGTTTGGACCTAACAACTGCATGAATCCTAACAAACAGGGTCAAAAGGGCCAATTTTAATGCAGTGTTTATTTAGTTAGGAGAGTATCTGATGGACTGTCTTATCACTGACATTTGGAAGCCACTTCGGGACTTCCGGGAAGGGTGACTTAGCCTGTGCCTGCTTTTGAGACGGGCTCCTGCCTCAAAAGAAGCTTATTCAGATATATCAGTCAGATTTTTTTTTTTTTTGACTGATTAAACTTCTCCCGGGTAGGGAGAAACGAAGAGATTAACCTCAAAGCCTATTTTTGTTGGGACGACCAGATCTCATTAATTTATGGGACGAGGTCCAGCCGACGAAGGTGGGACGGATTTTCAACAACAAGCTCTATCTGATAAAGCGAACGTTCATCTTATCTTCTAAGAGAGAACGCACTAACAGGCAAGCACCCTTCTTTCTATATTTTTCTTTTACTTGACTTAAATTGTTGCTGTTTAAAAGAGATTTGCCAGATTGATCGGTTTTTGACATCTCACTGGGGAGCCATAACTTCTCTCTGCTACTCACTAATTAATAGCTTATCTCTGTTTTTGTTGCAAAAAGCTGTCCTGGATTTGCATTCTAAAGATATACACAGAAGAGGGATTTCTATTCCAGATTTTTATTTTGAAGAATATTATATTGTCTGAGACTACTCTCTTTTTGGTCTATTTTATTTTGACGAATCTGTTTCCTGACGACCGCCATTAATTGTTTCGATCCTGGGAACTGCATTTTGTTTACTTAAGCATGGAGAGATAAGGCTGTCTGCTCTGTTTATACTGTGATGTCACCAAGTTTGGAGTATTAACCCAATTGTTGCTGAAATAAGAAGTGGTTTTCCTATATTTTTCTTTTAAAATGGCAATTAAGAAAGTGGCTGAGAATCTGGAAATAACTATGTTTCAGAAAATAATGGATGAGATTGAGATAACGAAACAAAACCTGCGACAGGGTTGTAAGGAGCTGAAAATTGAATTGAGTAAAATGAAGCAGGAGATTAAAGATATAGGGGTCCCTGTGAGAGAGGTGACCCTGGAGATTGGAACAAACGTGGAACAGGAAAAAGATTTGGAGTCTATGGACTTTAGAAACAAAATCTATTGTTTGGAGACACAGGAGATTAAAGACATAGGGGTCCTTGTGAGAGAGGAGACCCTGGAGACTGGAACAGGGGTCCCTGTGAGAGAGGAGACCCTGGAGACTGGAACAGGGGTCCCTGTGAGAGAGGAGATCCCGGAGATTGGAACAAACGTGGAACAGGAACAAGATTTGGAGTCTATGGACTTTAGAAATAAAATCTATTGTTTGGAACTCAATGTTATCTCTGAAGAAATTAATGAAGATTCTAGAGATAAAGTTATCAATGGCATGGATAATCTTCTGGACTGGAATGATGTGATGGAGCCCAATATAGAGAAAATCTATGGAATTAACTGCAGCCATGTGACAATGGAAAAACTTTCAAGAGATGACCCAGTGTATTTTGAAAAAAAGAACAGAGATATGATTTTACAGCAGTATTTCAGCAACCTATTCAGAATGGATGGCAAGAAAATATTTGGGATAGAGGTAATTCCCATCAGACTCTTACTATATGACTATGGCTTTGACAGCAAGATTATTATGGAATACTGATAATGGAAGATTGGATACTGAAATTACTGGACTTAACAAGACTACTGAAGATGGAAGATGGAAAATGGAACTAATAGGGATAATAGAACAATGGCTACTGAAATTACTGAACCTAACAGATTCTGATGTGATGGATTAATTGAAATGTTTATTTTGACTATGGTTATGACAATAAGATTATCATAATTAGTAATGAGATGGATTAATCGATATGCTTATCTGGAAAAAAAAATTGATAGATATATTTCTTAAAGAATTGAAACCTCTCTTTGACTTTTTGTGGAAAGAATAAAGTAATGTTTATGAGATTTGATGATTAAGTAAGATAACTACTGGAGGAAAGTGATTTTATAATATGACTTAAGAGACAGGATTGTTATATATTATAGACTTATAACTGATTTGATCTTTGACAAATGGGAAGTCAATATTTTACTCTTTATTTTTTATTTTTGTTTTTTTTTTTCTTTTTTTCTTTTTGTTTAACTATTTTTGATTTTGTTTTTTGTCTTTGAATGTTTTATGATTTCGTCTTGTATGTTTTATGAAAATCTGAATAAAAATTATTGAAAAAAAAAAAAAGGAAGCCACTTCGGAAGCCTTTTTTTTTGTCTGAAGAGTGAGATAAAAAAAATATTTAAATAATGAACTAAATTAAATGACTTGCATTCATAAAGTTTCATGTTCATTGGAGTTTGATGCCCCGCTTAAAAGCAGAGGCCACAGAGCAAACAAAAAGGTTTAGCTGGTTGATAAAGAGTGGAGAAAATGAAATGTTTATATGCAGTTGATTTTCCTTCAGTTCAAGGATGACACAACTTATATATGCTGAGTTTCCCCTGTGTTGATTCATAATTTCTTGGCAGTTAAACAGAGCAAGGTGGTTAGCTCAGACAAACCATCTCAAGTTTGCTCATTCCTGCCACTGAACAACACAACCAAGTAGGTTTCAGCTAATGGAGTTCAGCATATATTCCAGCGGAGTGCAGAAATGAATAGTCTGGTAAGACTGTTGGTTGAAAGAATAGAGAAACTTGAGGTTTATTAATACTAGGAAATAAAATCATTCTGACTACAAACATACATGTGGCCATTGTATATCCAGGAGGCTCACACTCACATTCACTGTCTCTGACTGACTAGAAAGGAAGAGGAAGGAAGGAATGCTTGAGGAAAAACAAACAAGTAGTTACTAAAGAAGGAATCGGCAAGGGAAGAATAGGTTGCCTTTCTGTCTATCACCCCTCCCCACCCCAGTTCAGGTTGCTTGTTATATTAGTTGGTGCTTTACTCCCATCATCAACAACTTCGGAAAAACCCAAATTGCTAATCCTGGAGATGTGGCATTCCTATTAGTCTACACTATGGGCTTATTCAAACGGAGCAGGATAATCCACGGTTTCCATTCGGTTTGTCATCTGATAGTCCTCACTTTGCCTTTTAGTTCGCTCTTTCCCAATTAAAAAAAATACTTTTTTGCACCCGCACACACAGCGGTAAGACCCCTACATTCTTTTTGCTTTTTCCAAACTCCACCTATAAAACCTCCCCCTATCAACCAATTGGTCAGCAAAAAAAATACGTATGCTCCTCTCCCTCTTTGCAACGAAGCACAATATGGCTGTAAAGGAGTTCTCACCTCAGAAGGAAAGGCTGCTGGTTGGTTTCACACTTGCCTTGTTTGTATTTCTCCCTTTCCTTCCCATGGAGAATGAAATTGACAAAGCTTTCCGGAGCAGGCTCCAAAACAACTAGAAGCCCTTCCCTTGTTTGTATTTGCGATATTACACTTAAACGAATGTATGCTTTTCTGATTTGAAGCAAAACCCCCAGCAAGTACAATGAAATTGACAAAGCTTTCCGGAGGCAGGCTGAAACTGACCACCTCCCCTTTCTCGCTTGCTGTGCATTGCAGATCTCACCCAGAGTGGCCGCCCAGTTTGCAGGCTGGCAAAAAATAAAATGCATCTGTGCAGTAGTTGCAGACCCCCCCCAACACCCCACCATTGTGATGATTGGTTCAATTTTCCCGGGCTTATTCTTGCACATGTGCAAAAGTGCAGATATGTGATTGGCTGGAATGAGGTGAAGGGGCAAGGGGAAACGCCCAAGAACCGCCCATCAGCTGTAAAGTCCGCGGTATTGCATCCTAACTCCTGAAGGCACAGCGGATGATTCCCGATTTTAAAAAGCAAATCGCATTTTTGCCAGTATTGCAAGGAGCGGATTTAACCCACGAAAATGCGTAACAGCGTGAGACGTCATTTGGACGACCGAAAAATAATGAACACACATAGCAGGCGTGTCACACATTTTGCAGTCGTCTGGATGAGCCCTTAGTCTTGTTCACCATGTGTTGGCCACCTTCCCATTTCCATAGTACATAGACATAAATATGGGGCCATGTGGCAGGGTCTCTCCCCACCTTATTATAAGATCCCCCTATGCTACATTGTGCCTACGTTTCATATTCATCCCACATTTCTAGTGTGATTCTGAGCTGCCAAATTTGGCATGCAAGAAACAGCCCTACAGAAATGATTCCAGAATCTGACATGTCTATACTGCCTGTTGTTTCATACAAAAACCTAAAAGCTTCATAGAAAACCCTAAGTTTATTTCCCCACTTATTAGGATCTCCTCAAAAAGCCCTGCAGAGGTATTTGCAGCCAAAGGAAATACATTCTGGACATGTGCATAAAGGGATAGGTGAGAATTTTGATTCAGTTCGCATTTCAAGCCAAATCTATCAAATTTGCACTTTCCCAAACAATATGAAAATTGAAACACATCCATCCTTTGGAATTCATACTTGTTCAAATTTAGCAATGCTGTTTACCTACCAAACAATTTTTACAAAAATGCATATATTAGGGGGAAGTGTGCATAAAAATGAATATATGAGTAAAAGTAACATACAAAAATGCATTATATTTTATTTTTTATTTATTTAAAATATTTCTATCCCGCCCTTCTACCCTATAGTAGGGCACTCAGGGCGGCTTACAAAAATAAAATTAAACATGTACATAATAAAATTGTAAACAATAAAATCACAAAAACATTAAAATAAATTAAAATACATAAAATACTATATATATATATATATATATATATATATATATATATTCAGAAGTCTCTGGAAAACCAACAGGGAGGGAGCAGAGCAGACGTCTTGTGGTAGGGTGTTCCAAAGCTTGGGGGCCATAGCTGAAAAAGCTCTCTCCCGCGTGCCTGTCAGTCTAACATCTTTCACTCCAGACACGCAGAGGAGACCAGAGGCAGATGTTCTTAAATCCCAGGCAGGTACATATGGGCGTAAGCGGTCTCTCAGGTACATTGGTCCAAGGCCGTTTAGGGCTTTAAAGGTCAGAACCATATGATGGTAAATGGCTTGCAAAAATGTGTACATTAGTGGACCCAACACCAGGATCCTTAGTGTGGGAGGGTGGTGCCCTTGTTCCGTGATCTGCGGCAGTGTCGGGTCCTGCAACCTGATGCTGCCACAGATTGCAGAGAGGGGGCTCCCAGGCACCCCCTTACAGGCAGTGCGAGCTTCAATAAGCCTGTGCGCATGTGCCACCTACTTCTCTTATCAGTGTGAATGCCATGTGCACTGTGCACGCATGCCTGCCTTCACCCAAGATGAAGGTGGGGGTTTCCCTAAGGGGATGATGCGCACATCATTCACACAACGCAACAGGTAGGTGGGACACATACACAGGCTTATTGAAGCCCGCATGCCTTTATCAGGAGGGAATGTTGGGCTACGGCACCACAGGCCCAGGGCAGGCTGATGCCTAAGTGCCCAGTCATGCCTGGTGCTGGCCCTGTACAAAATTTGCACTACAATGCTGGAGAATTTTCATGCAGAATTTTCTGCAGAAATGTAAAGAACTGAACTGCAGAAATGTAAAGAATGAAAAAATGAGAAATGGAGAACCAAAATTGACAGATCAATCCATCCTGAATGGAACTTGTTTCCTAGATCACTGATTCCCAACCTGAGGGCTGTGACCCCCAGGGGAGCCACGGAGTAATCCAAAAGAGGCCGCAAACAGTAAAGAAATGATTTTTTTAAAGTCTTCACTCCCTGAATGCTGTCTGCTCCCCACTGCAGTAGCAGACGACGCCTCCCCCTTGCTCCAGACGAGAGGGGAGGAGTATGGCTGAAGCGCCAGAGCATCTTTCAGGCACACCGAGGGCTGGTATTTGCCTATAAAACATGTGGCAGACTCCAAAGGAGGCTGGGTGGAGCTACTAGGAAGAAGAGGGGATTACTATCACAGACTCTTGTCTTCTCATACTGCTGCTGCTGACGCCCTTACCCAGAACGAGAGGAATGGGCTTTTCATGAAGCAAAAAGAAGCAAGGCTGCAAGGAAAGGCTGCTTTCCCCCTTCCTTCTGGGCAGCCAACCTGCCAGCCTTTCTTGGCTCCTGATTCACTGCCATCTCCTTTTAAAACTTATTCTTATTTGTGAGGCTGCCCAGATGTTTTCTTCAGCCCAGACAGAGCCAAGGACCAGTGAGGAATCGCAGGACTTGCTCACCCTCTATCTCTGAGACTAAGGGTGTGCGCCAGCATCCCCCCCTTTCTTCCACCTGCACTCCACCCCCCAGGCTCTTTCTCCAAGATGCTGAGTCAATTGAGGGCTTCCCCCTCCCATGCACCCGAATGCATGCACACCTGCAGATGCTTGCAGGAGGGGCAGGTGTGTTTGTGTGTGCGTGCATGCGCTGATCTGTCTTCTGTTCCACTCTCATTCCCCAAGTGCATGCTAACCAAGTCATCAGTTCTGTTGATTGTCCCAAGGCCTAAAACCACTAACCTCCTTCCTCAATTTATCCACCCTTTTGTCTTCACAATCTAGCATTCCTACCACTATCACACTGCTGCTTTTTGATTACCATTATTATTTTTTAAAAGGTCAGCAGGTTGGCTGAGGCTGGGGTCCACATACTGCAGCTGAAATGCATTTATTTATTTAATTATTATTGCATATATATTCCACCTTTCTTACAAGTTGCTCAAGGTGGTGCATATGGTCCTTCCCCCCCCCTGCCGCCCATTTCCATTTTATCCTTACACCAACCCTGTGAAATAGGTCAGGCTGAGAGACTGTGTCTGGTCCAAGGTCACCCTGGGGGCTTCATGGCTGGGTGGAGATTTGAACCTGGTTCTTAGTCCAACACTGTAACCCACTGGTGTTGGGAGACAGGACTGTACATCTTCAGACTGGGGGGGGGGATACCAATTTGATTGGATTTTTGCATTAAGAAAGGAAAGCAACACCTCCCTGTCTGCAGGGAGCTTTTTATGGAAAGAGGTATTTGGAGATGTGATTTGGCCATGCACCATTTCTTTTCAATTAACAGAGACTAAAATTTCAAATGGGGGGGGGTCATGAATTTTTTTGAGCTTACAAATGGGGTCCTGTACTCATAAAAATTGGGAACCGCTGTCCTAGAAAAACCTGCCTGATTATAGCCTTGTGATTTTCGATGGACAGGTTGGAATGTCTTGTTCCACCAATCTTTCAGGGGAATATTTGGCTAACCTTTATTCCAAAGACTAAATGCTTAAGTTGTTTTACTGATGTATTTTTGTGTCTTTGTCTTGGTTTTTTTTTGTAATTGTTCATATGTTTGGGCATCATTTACAAAAACGGAACAGTGAATTTCATGAACACACATAATCAGTGTCTATTTTATACCATTTTCCACATCTTCAATGGATTTCATCCTGCAATCTATGTCTCTATTTTCCAGCAAATTTAGGTTGCTCAGTTACAGTTGATTTGGAGTCATCAAACCCACTTCCTCAAATGGCTTTTTGTGAAACAGAAAGTGGCAGTGAAATGCGCTGGAAAGTGTGGGAGAACGCTTGCATAATGCATCTAACCTCCTCACAAACAATTCAGAATGAACGCTCAATAAACCACATTTATCTGGAAGCCCCCACAATTTCCTAGTAAGGTTTTATCTGCAGCTCTTTTATGCAAATAAGATAAGAGCACAATATTTCTTAGTGCTCTGATCAGATAACATGTTTAGCCAGAGTGGAACAGGGAAGCCAATATAGAGAGCAAGAAGCAGCAGAAGGGCTAGAGAAAGAAAAGTGGATGGGAGCAACTCTAGAAAGTATTATCTACCTTATAATTGAGCCAAAACATATCCTTCCAATGGGATATTTCCTGCTGACTGCAGTGACACCAGGGTCAGACCCTACGACCCATTTCCTCCTGAAGGAATGTCTAAAACATCTGTCAGGTTCAATCAAGAATGCTGTGTTCCTTTTTATTATTATTTTTACTATCCTATAGAATTATCTATCAGGGATGTTATTTCCTGTGAAATGCCAACAAGTGGCTCAAAGAGCTATGCCAAGTTATAATTGTCTATGTCACTCTGTAAAAGATTCATCTAAAGGCTAGCCCTTTTTCATGCTATTTCTTTTCATTCTTATCTCCACCACAACACAAGAGAGAGAGAGAGATGGGGCACGTGTTATATACTAAGATTTTCCAGCACAATTTAGGTAGAAGTCCCATATTGCCAAGTCATGATATTCACCAATCAAATCCTTAAGTCATACTTTATGCATGTATGGGCTGGGCATTGTTTCTAAATTAGCTGTTCATGAATACACAAAGGGATACCTTTTTATTTGTTTTGTTTATTGAAAACATTTTATATTGCTTAATCATTTGCATGTCTAAGCAATGTAGATAAAAACAAGCCATTTGTAAAATAAAAAATAGAACAATGAAGTCATCATAAAACCAAGCATGACCTTAAAATGACTGCTGGAACAAGAAGGTCATACATCTGAAGTTTAACAAGGAGGTTGCCTGTCTAATCTCTCTTGGGAGGGAGTTTCACAGGCTTGGACCCACTACACTGAAAGCACAGCTTCTAGTCATTACAAGCCACTTATCTGAGCCATGGGGGACCAACAACAGAGACTCTCCCAAAGAGCTCAGCGATCAGGCCAGGATATAAGGAATCGGGTGGACCTAAAGATATTCTGGACCCAACTTGTTAAGGGCCTTGTAAATTAATGCAAGAACCTTGAACCTGACTAGGTAACGTATGAGCAGCCAGTGTAAGCTTTTCAAAATTGCAGAGTTACATGCTGACAGTAGTCTGTCTCCATCAACAGTCTAGCTGCAGCATTTTGCATGAGCAGGAGCTTCTGGATCAGGTGCAAAGACAGTCTCACATAGAGCACATTGCAATAATCAAGCCTTGACATTACCAATGCATGAATCACTGCAGCTAGGGTATCGCTGTCCAAGAATGGCCATAGTTGCACACTAGCCACTGATGGTGAAAGGGATTCCTAGCCACCAAGGCTATCTGAGCTTCAAGTGCCAAAGATGGATCCAAGAGCACACCCCCCCAAAAAAACTATGCACCTGTTATTTCAAAGGGAGAGTAACCCCATCCAGAACAGACAAGTGGCCAATCTCCCAGACATTGGAACTACCCACAATCGTACTGATTGTTTTTATCAATATGGCCAGTATATTAAGATGTCTATTTTTACTAGGCATTATTAAGTAGTATTTCTATTGATATATCATTTCTACAGTCTTTATGCTGAACTAACTTCCCCTTCCCCCATCTTTCCCCTCGATTTCCTCTTCTACCTTCTTCCCTTTCTTCAGGAAAAGGCTGTAGCTGACTGGCAGAGCATCTGCCTTGCATGCAGAAGGTCCCAGGTTCAGTCCCCGGCATCTCCAGGCCAAGCTGGGAAAGACCCCTGTCTGAAACCCCGGGGAGCAGCGTAGAACTAGACAGCGGAATGGTCTGACTCAGTAGAACACAGCTTTCCATGTGAGCTCAGGACGACGCCAACAGTGCCGACTGGGGGCTCCTTTGCCCTTGCCACCACCTCCCTTCCTGGCAAGTGGCAGCACCGCCAATGGCAAGAAGGCAGCACTGCTTGTCCACCTCCCCTCCCCTCGCACACCACTGCTGATATAATTTATGCATTGTATAATCTATGTGTAAATTATAACGTGTTTTGTGTAAGATTTGAGATGTTTCGATGAAGCTTTAGGAGGAAATGCCAATCAAAATGAAAGGAGTTCACAATGTTGTCAGCCAAGTAGAAAGAATAGATTTTTAAAAAACATTGATAACCTGGGTAAATTATTTGCATTAAAATTATCCCACATATATCTTATAGTGTGCTGTACTGGTTAAAGTGTTGGAGAAGGGCTGAAGAACCGCAGCTTCAAATCCCTACTTTGTCACAAACCTCTCTTAGCCACCATTTCTCAGCCTAACCTACCTCACAGGATTGTTTTGAAGATAAAATGGGATTTTGGTAGGGATGGATCGTGCCACTCTGAACCTCTTAGAGGAAGGGTAGGATAAAAACATCATCTAAAACATTGTGGTGAAGAATATCAGATCTGGTGCCTATAATCAATCCTTTTTGCATTTTTTACGGGATGTTTCATCTAGTAACCAAATTCTTAGCTTCAGCCCATGTCTATAAGATTCATGAGATAACAGTTATGCTATAATTGGTGACATGCTGTCACAGAATGTAAAGTGCTATGTACATTTAAAACTTGCAAATAGTACTTGAATTCCATATTCACACTAATAAGAGTTCATCTTCCTGGTGGCGAAAATGAGTTTCAGAATGACAGCCAAAGGCCATGTATGGCTGATGTGATGTTTTCTGTGCTGGTCACATCCCATAGTCATAAGGTGAGTGAAACCTACAGGCCTGAATAACTAGATTGCCATGGACAGAAGAAAAGATTGAGTCCCCCTCCACATGAACGTGTGTTGTGTTCCACTAATATGTTTTAATATGTTTTTAATGATGTTTTTGTTTTAATATATTTTAAAGGCTGTTTTTATGATGGTTTAGAGTGCTTTTAGTGCTTTTGTTTGCTGCCCTGGGCTCCTGCTGAGAGGAAGGGTGGGATATAAATTTAATAAATAAATTAAATAAGTAAATAAAGCATGTCCTTTAATTTCATTAAATCCAAATTAAAATAATCCATCCATCTAGGATCAATAACAAAAGAAACAGCAACGAGCCTTTACAATGCAAAGAGGCAGATAGTAACGCAGAATTTTTAAAAAATGACAGAGGGAGAATAGGAAGAATTCTACATTTTAACTAATTTAGTTGCCAATTTATAATTTGTATCTGATTTTATTGTCTTGGCTGTAGATTTTGTTTCCTGCTTATTTTACATAGAGATATTATTATTATATTATATTATATTATTATTATTATTTAGACTTGTTAGTTGCTTGTTACCTGAAGGTCTCCAAGTGGCTTACAACATATGAAAAACATAAATACAAACACATAATATCATAAAAGCAGAACAGGCAAGCCCTATGGCAACTACAGGAAGCTTGGCAGCTCACTAATAACAAAACATCATCTCAGTCAGTTACTTATCTTATTTTTGTTACTGTCTACATTTATGCAATGTTATGTTTGGAGGATTTGAGAAGAAATATATGCAATATTTTTTTAAAACTGTACAAACAAAAAGTTGTGGGGTTTTTTTACAAAAATCAATACAAGTCTTTGGTTGAATTAACTGGTAGCCATTTTTAATCTAGTCATTTACATATTTGGTCCAATACAACTTTTTAAAAAACTGATCCATAAACAATAGGGTCAAGCCAAATGTTCTCCAGAGAAAATTTTTGACCAAAATTGGGAGTCCAGATGGGCTTTAAAAAATTCTGACAGATAACAAAGGCTATCTTTAGCTTCACTTAATTATTTTTCACAATCCTAATTGGCATAAATTTGGCATATCAGCACTGGAGGCAAGTGGAGGTAATTCAGAGTGAGGACGTAGTTCCTGCATAGATATTGCCCTCAGTCTGAACTATCGTTCTTGGCTCTCATGTAATCACGTAGCCAGATTTGAATGGTTGTGTAGGCCTTTACTCTTACTAGGAAAGGTAATGAAAAAATATATATGCCAAAACAGCAGCTAATCAGGACTTCAAACAGAACAGAGTGATTGTCATTTCCTAGAATGCCATGTATTTTGAAGGGGGGGTACCTGAATGTGTGATGTGGGTGTTTTATCCGCAGGTTGTGATCTGATAATCTGACCTTGCTCAGCTGACACACCAAACCTTACCATTGCATCCTCCTCATCTGTTTCTTTTGCTTCTCTCTTTTGCCTACCTTGGTATTATCCACTGAGAGATCACTGCCTCCCTCAGCAATCACGTAGGGACATCCATTGCATCAGGCTACAGCAGAGGAAGCAAAGGGAAGCAGGTCAATTCCATTGGTTTAACGGGAAGGCCAACTGCCTTCGGTTCTTCCTCAATTGTGACCTAGCAGCTGCTGTTGTAGAAGTAGATCCCACCAGAACAGCTTCTCTGAAACGAGGACTCTTGAGGATTCCTTTTTCTATTTTATAATCAACTTTAAACAAACATGCAAGGCATGCTTTTCTGCTAATACAGTACAACTGATTGAGAGAGAAAGCTTAAACTACTACTAACAAAGAGAGACTGACATTACTTTCAGTTCCAGTTTCCTAAGAAAAACATTAACTCTTAGAGCAGAACCTTGGACATGCAGGCCAAATGTGGCACTTAATGGCTATCAGGTCTCACAGCACTTTCCATGCCACACCCACTATCCCCAAACTACACCCCTCAATGGCCCTTCTTTGCACCCTCCTTAAATGCATTTGCCTGGCTGGGATGAGAGCAATGTTCACAAAGTGTACCCCTTAATTTTGGCTCAGACCACCTTTTCCTCATCTGCCTAAATACTTTATTGTTATAAAAAATTATAGCCCTCATACAGCTGTAGTCACTTGAACTCATCACATATTACAACCGATGGCTCCAGAAGTGTATGCACATTTGAAAAGGTGCATGCCGTGTCAGTAAGGCTTGAATATCTCAATTCAAATAAGCATGTACATTCAAATACAGCAAATGGTATTGTACAAGATGAATGCACAAAGAAAGCCATGCTCTTCATGTGAGCAGCAAAGAGGACAAATTAAATCTTTAAAAGCAGAAGAAGCATTTTTGAGAGAGAGAGAAAAAGCGGTATCCTTATGCAAAACATCCATAAACCTAACTTTGGGATATGCCTTTGTTCCATTACTATGTGCTGTGGAAGAACAATGAGCCAGCAAAGCACAGCACATTCAATGCACATCCATTTCCAGCTGTGTGCATCTCCAGTAGCATAGCAGTTTTTACTTGACTCTAGCTGAGAAATTTACCTACCTAATTTGATGCTTTGTGCCATTTTTCTTGAAAACCAGTATGCTCATTTGACCTTTATTCTTTAGACAATTGTAAATAGAAAATTATACATGCATTATTCTCTGCTCAACTGCACACTCTGGGGAATTAAAAAATAGGTGGTGCGTACACACACACATACACACACGCACAGGATGAAAGGATCTGTCGATTTTGGTTCTCTCCGTTTCTTATTTTTCCAATCTTAAATTCAGTTCTCCACATTTCTGTAGTAATTTGTGATTTTTTCAAAAAAAATTCTCATGAAAATTTTCCAGCATATTAGTGCACATTTCTCATAATAAACACATCCTTATAAGCAGCTTTGACTAATGTACACATTTTTACAAGCAATTTCTCATCATATAATGCGTTTTTATATGTTATTTCCACTCATATATTCATTTTTATGCACACTTTTCCCTAATATGAATGTAAACTTTGCTGAGTTGGCGAACTGCATTGCAAAATTCGAATAAGTGCGAATTTCAACGGATAGCTGTGTTTCGGTTCTCATATTGTTTCAGAAAGTGCAAATTTGATAGATTCTGCTTGAAATGAGAACTGAATTGAATTACTCCCCATCCCTAACAGACACGCCCACATACACAAACACAAACATTTTGATCATGGAGTAGACAATTTGATCTCTGAATTTCCATTCCGTATTGGTTTACCCCTAGCTGCATATTATGCCCGACTGAACAACTGCTTGCTTTATTCATATTAAAATGGCTCTAATCTTATCAAAGTGGCCACACTATAGCATGGAATTACTGTGAAGAGAATCCATTCATTCATGCAGTGAAGGAGAAAGTAAGACTGGCAAAGAGTTAGTATGCCTGATGGGCTCATTCTGATGGGACATACAACCCAAACGCTTGCCAGCTGCCTAACTTAGTGACTCTCCTGGAAGGTGAGAGAGCAGGGAAGGGAACCAAATTGGGCTTATTTTCTAATTCTGCTCCACAACAGCAGCAGTTCCAGAAACGTATATCGTTAAATAACATCATTTGTTTATGGTGAAAATGCTTGATACTAATACTTTTCCTATAGAGCTCTTCCAGGAAGATAAATCCAACAAAGATGCCTTTCTTCCTTCTCTTTTGGCAACTATAGACTATAGTTTGCTCCATTGTCTATGTACAATTGAAGAACAGGGAGCCAGCAAAGCAAAGAATATTCACCGTGCATCTTAAAAGGTTCCTTTCTCAGAAAAATAAACCTCAGGCCAGTAGTGTAGTGGCAAATTCAGAAGTGCAGAGTCTCTTCACAGCCGCCACCACCTTTTTTGCTGCTGGGTTCAGAATGATATCCTTGTTCATGCCTTCTCCCACAGCAACAGACAACCCTAGGAGCCAATAAGCATGCAAGGGAAGAGTGTTAGCTACTGAAAAGAGTTTTCTCAGTGGCTGACTCACCTCCTTTCACTCTGATTGGCTCCAAACAGCAGTAAACAACAAGGAAGCATGTTAGAAGACTCTTCTCAGTGGCTAAAATACTCCCCTTTCATGCTGATTGGCTCATAGGATGTTGGAGACATAGGGACCCTGCTGGGACCCTGGTCCCAAAAGAGTAAGGGGTCTAAGACTCCCTCAGACCATGGACAACTACACCTCTGCCTCAGGCCAATAAATATTATTCCACTTTGATTATGATGATACGTGTGTTGGGGTGAGATCACCTGCTGCTGTCATGGCTGGACGATAGAAAAATCTTCTCAGAGTATGCAACCTCTCTTTCTTCTAAGAGAGCTCTCAAATCATTATGATGATTGTCATAAATATAGTGGAATCAACAAGATAACTGCTTAGCTGCACTCTGCCTTGCAAAAGCTGGAGTAAACTTGTTAAAATCCATTATTATCTTGAGCCATTAAAGTGGCCTTGAGTGTGAACTTAGGATGAATACCCAAACACATATAACTTGGGGAGTGATGATATGGCACTCATTTTCAACAGTAATGGTGAAAGCTAGCAGTAACATAATGAGATGTCAGAAGACTGCTTGGACATGTCTTATTTATTTTCCCAAGAAAAGTATGTGTAATAATGAGTCCAAATCCTGGTCTATACATGCAGCAAAATGAGGTGGGAATGAGGTGGTTGAAACCTGAGGTTGTTGGAATGAACTGTTCCACTTCAGGCTGCAGCTGGAAGAGCACATTTTTAATGCATGTCAAAGAAACCCCATCAACTGAAAACTAGCTTAGCATGGAGTAAGCTTTCTGCCTGCTGTTATTGGTGTTTTGTTTATTTTTAACTTGCAGGGAGGTTTCTGTTTTTACATGGAAGAGTGTTCAAAATGGCATCACCTACCTCCAGCTTGAGGTGGAACACTCCATTTCATCACCTCAGGAGCATTAAAAATGGCATCCTTCTGCTACAACCTGAAATGTTGTAAGTGCCACCAACTCAGGTTTTTATCACCACATTTTGCTGCATGTGGCCTCAATCTATGATCATATTTATCAAGGTGAAATCTCCACACGTCATGACATTGTATCTCTTTAAAGGAAGTGCCTTATACAGATAAGTGATTTTCTTTTATTTCCTTCTCTTTTAAAAATGACATGTTGAAAGTTGGCTAAAACTGTGATAATAATATATTTACAGGTATGAGACATTATTATTGTTACTACTACTTTTAGATTATCCTTCCCAAGATGATGTACAATATTAAAACCATTCAAATAACAAACTACAATGCTATAAAAACAATCTAAAAGACATTAATATATCTAAAATAATTATAGGCAAAAAAAAGTTACAGCAACAGTAAACATCACTGTACAACCTCATTCTGCTATTTTAATATCTGCATGGGTTGTTCCAACATCGTGCATCACATTTGCTTATGAAGCAGTTTCGGAATTGCAATCACTTGATCCAGAGAGGGTCTCAGCTATAATTCCAATAGGATCCAGTTTTTCCAATGATAAACTTCAAAATCTGCCTTAGAAGAGCTATGAACCTATTATTCAGGCATGTGCACACAAATACAGCAGATTTTGGTAAGTTACTTTCACAGACAGTGCCAGGAGCCCATGGATACGTGCCAAATCATGATTTTATACTGATCCTAGGAGATTTTTGTGCAAAAAAACCCATGCAGCCAGAGGCCATGGTTCAAATGTAATCAGCTGACATGAATTAGGTAAGATTAATGAGTCTGGGCACAAATTAATTGAGTCCCAGTTGGATAAAGCTGCTTGTCCTTACTAATATTTAATTTCCGCATAATACTAGAAAACATACACACGCAGTCTTCTGATAATCAACTTTAAGGAATCCAAAGAAGTGCTATCTTTCTTTTCTTTTCTTTTTTAGATAAATTAAGAAATAAGTTTGATATTGTTTATTATTCATGTTTATCATGTACCCTTGTCAGCCCAGGTCTGACTGTTGTGCAAAGTTCAGCATTAATAAGGCAATAAATTGTACAATTACCCATGAAATCTTCACCTGGTCACCTATCTGGGCTGGATGTAGATAATGCTAGAAAGAAATGGTTTGACAAGTGTTCTGCAGCACAGGTTTTTTGGGAAGAGATTTGCACTCCTCTCTTAACTACTTACAATACAACTTTATTGTGAACATATCATACGTCATAAAATGGTCTTTAAGGAAGTAATGCTCCAAAGCACTACTGTGAAACCAGAGCCCGCCCTGCCTATTAATTAATGATGCTATGCAGTCACCAACACAGTAAGTTGGCAAGGGCAGGAGAAAGTCCCTGAATCCATGTGCACGCATAACATCAGGCTATGTTGAATTCTTGAATCCTTCCCCTTCCCACTATACAGTGCAGAATATAACATGGGGCACCTGGTTCCTTCATACACAGTTTCGCATTATACTTCCTGAAACCTTTGGAAAGTCGTCCAATCACTTCAACATGATTTACAGAGTGACCCTATACCTTTATTTATTTATTTATTTATTTATTTATTTATTTATTTATTTATTTATTTATTTATTTATTTTGTTTAATTTATAAACCGCCCTTAGCCTGTGGCTCCCTGGGCGGTGTACAACATAAGATAATACAATAAATCAGCAAAATCACAAAATGTAAAATACAGATACATAACAATAAAATAAATTAAAATAACCAAAACATTAAAACGTTTAAAATACATTAAAATGCCTGGGAGAATAGGAAGGTTTTAACCTGGCGCCGAAAGGATAACAACGTAGGCGCCAGGCGTACCTCCTCGGGGAGACTATTCCACAATTCGGGGGCCACCACCGAAAAGGCCCTGGATCTTGTCACTACCCTCCGAGCTTCTTGATGGGTCGGTACTCGGAGGAGGGCCTTAGATGTCGAACGAAGTGCACGGGTAGGTTCATAGCGGGAGAGGCGTTCCATCAGGTATTGCGGGCCCACACCGTGTAAGGCTTTATAGGTCAATACCAGCACCTTGAATTTGGCCCGGAAACAAATCGGCAACCAGTGCAAACAGGCCAGAACAGGTGTAATATGTGAGGACCGATTGGTCCTCGTCAACAGTCTGGCTGCTGCGTTTTGCACTAGCTGCAGCTTCCGAACCGTCTTCAAGGGCAGCCGCACGTAGAGTGCATTACAGTAGTCCAATCTAGAGGTCACCAGAGCATGAACAACTGAGGCAAGGTCGTCACCGTCCAGATAGGGGCGTAGTTGGGCTACCAACCGAAGGTGGTAGAACGCATTCCGAGCCACCGAGCCACCTTTCTACTCAGACGTAGTCTCCAAGAAGTTCAATGGGATATACTCGAGGTAACTGACTATAGCAGGGGTGGAAAACTTTCTCAGATGAAGGTGACCTCCCAGGAGCCAGTGGTGGGCAGGCCAGAGGCAAAAGTGGGCGTGGTCAGAGACAAAGTGACCATGTGAACACAACAAATGTGAACTGTACCTTTGTACAACAGGTGGTTTCTATACACATTCATGCACCCCTCTCTATCGTCCATCCAGGCAAGCAAGAAGCTTGTTTTCCTCCCTCCCTATTTTATCCTCACAGCAAGCCTGTGAGGTAGGTTAGGCTGAGAGTTTGCAACTGGCCCAAGGTCAGCCAGTGAATGCAGGATTTGAACCTAGGTGTCCCCAATCCTAGTCAGACCCTCTGAGCTTACACCACAATATCTGCGTCTGGAGGTTCTGCTCTGCTATCATCATACCCAATCGCTATTGAGAGGATGTATGTGTCCTATGCTCTATGAATTTGCATCATTCCTTTTAAAACATTCAGCTAGTGGCTAATGGAGTTCAATTAGCCACTAATAATACATTGTGTGGACAAATAACCTATGACACAGTCTGATCCTATCTATGTTTTCTCAATTTACTAATTTCAGTGGGATACATCCCCAGATAAGTATGCATGGATTGCAGCCTCACAGTGCAATCCTACACATGTCTACTCGCATGGTTTATGATGTGGTAGCATTAGCATTGTGGGTGTTTCTGAAGCAGCCTGCCATTTATCAGAATGATTTTCAAGCTTTGAAGCCCATTGTTCAGGTTCTGAAGTCTCGCCTTCTTTATGGAGTAGGCCAGGGAGAAATGGAGCAAATCCTTATTTTGAGCCACATGTAAAGCATCAGCATTTCCACTGCAGCTTGTTAGTGCACATTTTGGACAATGTTAACAGGATTTCAAATATTCAAGACAAGCAAGGTACCTGTTTCAAGTCCTTAGGAGAAGCTAAAAAGACTATTAACAAGCTGAGTCCATAAAAAAACATCTGTTCCAGTCATGCTGCTATTTTTTTTATTAGTCCTTGAAATCCGTAGCAAAGATCTCTAGAGCAAGGAAAATGCTCTAGCATGGAGTGCAGTTTCCAATTTCTAACCTGATTTTGTTGATTCATATATATGCATGACTGAAGTGCTCTTCCTGAATACAAAGGCCAGCCTCTCTCCTCCTTCATCCCTCTCCCCTGCTTTTAGGGCTGTACTTCGTTTATTTTCCTTGAAATGCCCTTGAAATTTCATTTGCTCAGTGAAACCAAACAAATAATTGCATACTAAAAGGGAAATGAAGACAAGGAAGCAAAGTAATTTGCAACATCAAATATTTCCCTTCTGTGGTTAACATTCACAGCGAGGAGGAAATAACAATAAACAGCTGAACTGTATCTTAAATGCAATAACTAATGCCAATGTCAAATGCGTGAAGTGAAAATATCTTAGAATATGTCTTCACAGTTCAGCTCTAGCGCTGTTAAATGGTATACACTATATAATATAGTAGGAGTCAGACTTGTCATATTTTCCCTGATCTCCAAAGAAGAATACCAATGTAACCATAATGCCGCTTACGTCTTTTTCTAGTCAAAGTCAGTTTATTTCACAGGACTTCAGCATGGATCTTTTAAAAAGGTTAGGGCTCTAAGGAAAACTGTCAGGATTTATAAAGCTGAGAGTAATTTGCCAAGCCATTTTTTTGTGCAATTAGAGACAGGCAGAGAGAGAGAGAGAGCGTATTCCCTTTGCTGTGCACATCATCCTCACCTAACAGGGCACTAAGTGTACAAATTAGTTATGTGACTGCAGCTTTTGGAAAGTCCTCCTGTGTGAAAAGTAAGAGCTAAGGCAGTGTGAAGACCAATTGCTAACCCGCAGCAGCCAAGCACAACAGGCCAAAGGCACAACTTTGTGGGGCAACCAGTGATGTAAGTGGAGTTGCAGCAAGGATGAATTTGGTCCATTGTAACTTCAGTGGCACTTCTTTTCCCTCAGCACAACAGCCTCAGACATCATAGGGTGAGGAACAGTTTTCACTGTGTGCCAAGTGTGAAATGCTGTTGGAAAATATAGATATATAAAAGTTTATAATTAACATTGGCATTTTCTGGGTCCACACTTGTGGTAACAGGAAATGGTGTTGTTGGTACCAATGGAGATATTATTCAGAGTATATTCTGTTTGGCATACACAAGAGAATTGTTCTGTTAATGGTGACATTAACAGCGTTGATACATGAAGTACTTTGGGACAGTGATGTCTGTTCTCACAGTTTAAGGCCTAATGCCTCCTCTCTCACTAACCATTATTTTAGTCTATGCTGCTAGATATGGGAGGACTACCACATATCACATACATTGTAAAGGTATCAGTAGCCAGGGAAAAATGTTCATACAGGCCAACATACTAATATTAAGGATGTCAAGAAGCGTCAGGCTGAAAGAAGCTAGAGTGAATGAGCTTCAGGGATGTGGCATTAATTCTGTGCTCCCAATGAAATTCTCCTTCAGTCCCCAAATTTCTAGCACTGCAGTAACTTAAAACTTCAGTTGAGCTTTTAGTAATCCAGTTTAGGCATCTAAAGAGAGGGACAGGGCAAGGCTACCAATGGAATGCGAACACAGCGAACGTAAGAGTTACAGGTCTGAATGAAGTGAACACAAAACTTGATGGAGGGAGTAGGGAGTTGGCAAACCTAAGAGTTTGCAATTGGAGGAAGACAAGGCAGAAAGGACAGTATTGTTATGCACTGCAGAACATCTCCCTCTCCCCTGTAATGCTCAGCCAACCTCTGTAGGTGGTGGGTGTTATCAGTTCATCTGATGGATGTGCCTAGGTTTTGGGGCCTAGACTGTGAAGTAGCCTAGTCTAGTCCAGGGCAGAACTTGAGAAGAAGCAGAGAGGTGTCTCTCCAAAGCCCAGGCAGCCTAGTGAGACCTTACTAACTTAGTCCAGGCAATGGAGAGCTTGAATATTGTGTGTGCATGCGTGTCTAGAAGGCGTTCCTTCCCTAGTTTGTTAAAAAAGTTGAAAAATATATCCTTTCAAGTTGGTTGCATTTCAAAATGGTTTTGAAGAGTGTAATGTGGCTAAAGCCTTAGCTGACAAGGAAGCGAGGGGGGAGGCACCCCAAAACAACAGTAACAACAAGAGAGGACTGGGTTGCTAAGAGTGTCACTAGGGACCTGACATTTGTAGAATTTTTTCCCATAGTGGTTGCAGTGCACATTTGGCCTCGTCGGTTAGGTTTTGGTGCAATAACCAGGCAACTGTTAGGGTTATTAATTCTTTGTCATCTAGGTCCCCAGGGTTTATGAGGCTGGTCCAGGTTTTTGTTCTGCAGTATCTTAAATATAATATTCTTTTCCTGGCTCTGCGTGTTCCTGGTCTTAATGACAAGATCACAGATTCTCTTTCTCATGTTCAGTTCTCGCAAGCGAGAACCACGCTGGATTTGGTGCCTCTCTGGATGTGACACCTTGGAAGATTGAGGTCCAGCAGGCCATAGAGGCTTCTTTGGCTCCTAGCACCAGATCCAGCTGTAGGAGGGCCTTTTCTCAGTTCGCCGATCAGTGGGCTTGACCAAGGATTGGCCAATCCTGACTGACCATGATTTGCAGTTTGCAGTTTTTCTTAGGTCTAAAGGTTTAGTCAAAGGTTCATAGCAGGCAAGTTGGCAGGTCTGGCCTTTTACTCCAAGGCATCAGGGTTCCCTGACCACACTGGGGATTTTAGAGTTAGGAAGATGCTGGAAGACTGGGCTAGGGTGGCACCTCAGCAGCCCAATGCATGTAGCCCCATTTCCCAATTTTTCTCTTGGCCTGTGTCAGGGCTCTTGCAGTCTTGTTGTTATGTGCCTTCAAGTTGATTACGACTTATGGTGACAGTATGAATGTGACCTCCAAGAGCATCTCTCATGAACTACCCCGTTCAGATCTTGTAAGTTCAGGTCTGTGGCTTCCTCAAATAGCCCAGGTGTGGGGAATTTTTGGCACTCATATATTGATGAACTACAACAGTGTCAACTGTTCAAGGCTGCCATGCTCTTGGCATTTTGGGGGGCTTTCAGAGTTATGGAGTTAGTCGCTGCTTCTACGTCTGAGCGTTCTGCCAGAGCTTTGGGTTTTTCTGAAGTTGCTTTTATTGATGAGGGTTTGTCTATCCAGCTACGTAAATTGAAGACCGACCAGAAGGGCAAAGGCTCTTCAGTCTTGTTGGCATCCTGTGAGGTTTCTGAACTTTGTCTGGTTCAGAATTTGGCTTACATTCGCTTTCATGGGCAGAACCCTGGGGTTTTATTGCAGCACAAGGATCAGGCTCCTTTGACTCGTTTCCCGTTCTGGGCAGTGGTTAAGAAAGCCTTGGAGATGGCTGGTGCTCCAGCTGGAAGTTTTGGAACCCACTCTTTTCACGTTCGTGAAGCCTCTACTGTGGCACACGTGGGCCTTGGAGGTAGGTGTATTCAAGCCATTGGGCATTGGAAGTCTGGGCTTTTAAGAAGTACATCCGGCCTTTTAAATAGTTTTACTTGGAAGTTCTGTGCTGGGGTACTGTTTTGACTTTTATTTTGTCTTTACAAGTTTTGGCTGGAGTGGTGAGTCTAAGCACATCCTGATTTGTAGCTACAGTATCATTTTCTGGGCCCTTCGCAGGGCCAGGGAATCTGGCTTGGGTTCACAGCTTTGCCTTAGTTCGATCACTTGCATCACTTGGGCCAGCCAGTGTGGTATGGTTTGGAGCCAGCTTCCCTGGCCCTGCATTAGTGGCTGTTTGTTGATCCACTGGGTGAGAATGACTTAGGGGTGAGGAAGAGCTTGTCCCTTCACTTCCAGGATGAGGTGTTCACTTCCATCCAGTCTGCCTTCCCGGGGGTTATAATCATCTGGTCTGATATGCTTCAGCACAGAGTGTGGAAGTGCAGCACCCCCAGGCAGATGGACAAAGCAAGGAGGAAGGTGAATGGTTCCTTGAGGCGGGCTTTGATGGCTGGTGGGGGAGGGTTCATCTCCCGTACAGACATTAAACACTCCTTGCCACACCTGTACAGGGATGATGGAGTACACCTCTCTGATGAGGGTTACAACTTCTTCCTTGAGGATCTGTGGTGGAGTATTAGTAGGGTTGCCATATCCCAGTTCCACAAATCTGGGCATGCTAATTTGCATATTATGCATAGTATTTGCATATTATGCAAATTATTTGCATATTAATATTTGGATTGTCCAGTTGTTTTGTTTTTGTGCCTAGGAATTACCACCAAAAACTGGGGAAAGATGTGAGAAATCTTTTTTTTAAAAGCAACATTTTCAGCCTTAAATGCCTAGACTCTAGTTTCCAACACTATGGAATATTTATTGATTGATTAAGAAGATTTATATCCTGCCCTTCTGCTGTTAAAAACAGAGCTCAGCACAGCTTACACATATAATAAAAACAATAAAAATGCACAATCAATATAAAAACATAATAAAAACACAAAATAGCAACAAACATAAAGTAAGTCAGGGCAGCAGTATGGTTAACCATTACATATACGATATATTTCAGAGATGTGGTGGGTGGAGAAAAACAAGCCAAAATGTTAGGAAAAGGAGTCTTTCACACCACATGCTCAGTTCTAAATACTGTTGCAGCAAGTTTTACAGGTTCCTCCAGTATTCCACTGGTGCAGGCACTCAGACATTCAATAACGTTCCTGCCTATTTGGTAAGGGACGAGTTTGCCACACCCTATTAGAGGGAAGGCTCGGGAAAGTTTGAGAAAGGTTTGTAATAGGTCAGGTGGTTCACCTTGACCAATTGGGCAAGGGTTTGAGCAGCTATATATAGACTGCTCCTCCCTAGGCACGCGCCTTTTTTGCCTTGCGGCACGTTGGAAAGGCTCTGTGACTGGTTTCGATCTCACTGCTTCCCCCGTTCCATTGGTGATTGTATTGGGTGATGAGTTTTATTGCTTCTAATTTGTTGTTTCTTTAAATTGTGTTAGTGGTGTTCAGGTGGGGGGGATTCCACCCTTTTCCCTTCAACCCCCATTCCCTTACAACCCCTTCCACCCCCCGCAATACTAGTTTTTTCCCCAAGCATTAGCTGGGGATTGAAGTTAACGTAGCGTTTCTCTATTTTCCTAGCTCTATTCTCTGTTATTGTGCTTAATTCGCGGCTCTATTATTGCCTGTTAAAATAATAATAATAAAATAAAATCCGTCGTTACTTTACCGCGTTGCAGTTCGGCGTGTGCCGGGCGGCCCCTTGTCTTGCTCATTCCTGCATTGGGTGCCGGCGCGCTTGATTGGGTAGTCTTTATTTGCTCGGTTTCGGCGGGGCGACGCCCGCGGGAGGCCTGCCTGCATCGTGGGTGGCCGTTTAAGTCGCTGCACTGCGTCTGCCTAATTCGCTTGCCTTTGTGAGTTTTGCTTAATTGCATTAGGTGAATAGGCTAGTTCAATTAAAACCCTCCCATCCCTCCCCTTTCCTCAGTTCTATTCTCCCGCTGATCAGCTGTGAGGCCGGATCAGCTGTAAGGCAGTGTGGGAGGCTTTTCCTTGCTTGTCTCCAGCCGTTTGTGTTCGTTTGAATTTTCCCACTTTTTTTGTGTTATCCCAAGTTTCGATTATAATTTGTATTTGCAGCGTTCCCCTCCCCCCTTACTTATATAGCAATCTAGTAGAGCTTAATTAATTGATTCTTGAATTAATTATATCTAATAAATACATAAATAATTAAATAAATAAATAAATATTTTTTTTAAAAAATTCTTTTTTTAAAAAAATATTAATTACTATTGCGTTATATTGATAATTAATTAATTAGTAAGTTGTTTTAATATATATATTAGGGATTTCTTTTGAATAAAAAGATAAATTATTGTTAGTATTGTGAATTGATTGGTGCTTCATTCTTTATCCTCCCCTCACCGGGAAATATATTGTGTTTTTCATTTCTTTGGCTCTTGGTTTTTGTTCAATTACTTGTTCATGTTTGGTTTTATGGTCACTTCCTTTTGGCTATTTGCATTGCGTAATTTGTTGCAGCATATATTGCTATAATCGTTGTTGTTATTGTTGTTATTATTGACAAGTTTACTGGAATTCATCATGCCTCCAAAGAAGTTTCAGCAAAAGAGAGGGGTTCGTGTGGTGAAGCCGGCAGCTAAGCGCCCCCCTGCACAGCAAGAGTGTCTTTCCGCAGATGATGAAGACGGCATGGGGACAATTCGTGCTCTGGTGGCAAGGGTGGAGGCCCTGGAGAGGGAGAGAAGGCGCCCTTCTGAGCCAGGGGCTGGGCCTAGCACCGCCCCTTCAGGTAAGAAGTCAGCCCGCTTGGCTGCAAAAGCGACTAAAGCTGGTCTTCTTTCTGATTTGGTCGCCAGAATTGGTACCCTCGAGGCGGCAGCGCCCAGAGACGCCTCCACCGTCCCTTCAGTCCCAGCTGGCCCATCATTGGTTCCTTCCACACTCACCTCTTCTGGTACTCCGGTCTGTGCTGGTGCTGGTATTCCTCAGGATCAGCTTCAGCAGATTCAACTTGACACACGAGTTTCTCTTCCGGTTACTTCTGCAGTTGCCTCACCGGCTGTGGTGGCGTCGCCAGCTGCTTATGCGGGTGAGTTGGGTGTACCTTTACATTCGGATGGTACGCATGTTCAGCAGATGCAACAATCGCCTGCAGCCATTATGGCGCCTGGGAGTGTGCAACAGTCCCTAGTCTATATGGGAGGCGTCTTAGTCCCGCAGCAGCCTGTGCTCCCTTGGCCCACGGTGGCGGTAACCCCCTGGCAGCCATCATTGGCTTCCGCTAGTACCTTGGCTACTCCGCTGCCTCTTCCCTCTGGCGTTTATCCGCAGGGTGATGCCTCCCTGCCATTGGGCGATCATCTGCTGCCTTCAACTAAAGAAAAGATTTGGCGGGGTGAATATATTGATATATTCACACTCCTTTTTCGCGAATCTGAGACGAAACACAAGGAAGGCTTAGATGCGACTGAGCGAGAAGTAGCGATAAAAAAGAAGGTGAATCGCATATGGCCTAATTGGCTCAATGCGTTCACCGTATATATGGGTGTGATGACTCAGGCTTATCCATCCAGGGCCATGTCTGTGATTAAATATCAGGACATCATTCATAGAGCCTTTAGAGAATTCTCTGGGACCGCTTGGTTGTGGTACGATGAAAATTTTAGGCAGAGGGCGGCTTTGGATCCCACGCTCCGCTGGGACATAGAACATCCTGGTCTTTGGCTGCATTCTATGACTTCAGCCAGACCTTCATTGGGAGATAGAGCCGATAGTGGGCATCTTTTGGTGAGTTCGCAGACTTCAGCATCCGGTTCCACTCGGGGCTGGCAGCGGGTTCAACTACCACAAGTCTGTTGGTCTTTCAACAGTTCTGGACATTGTCACAGGCTCCAGTGTCGGTTTCGACACGCATGTGGCATCTGCGGTGGCAATCACCCCAGTTCCACTTGTCAGCGAGCCCGTCCGGCTCGACGTGGATCAGGGGAACAACAACAACCTAAATGTGGATCAGGCCACAGCGGCAGTACGTCGCAAGGCCAGTAGCCCTATTAGGTTGCTTCCCCTAGCCAGATTATTGAGTAGTTATCCCAACAGAGTTGCAGCTAGATGCCTGTTGTATGGTTTTTCGGAAGGTTTTCGTATTCCTTTTGAAGGCCCGAGGGTACCCACTTCCACTGCCAACCAGCCGTCGGTTCTGGCTTTGGCTTCTGTGGTCCTTGAAAAAATAAAGAAAGAAATAGCAGCTGATAGGATTTCTGGCCCTTTTCATTATCCTCCCTTATCTAATTTGAGGATTTCTCCTATCGGTATTGTTCCCAAGAAACAGCCAGGCGAATATCGCCTTATTCATAATTTGTCTTTCCCTAGAGGTGCCTCTGTTAATGATGGAATTTCATCATTATATACGTCTGTTCGTTATACTTCCTTTGATGAGGCAGTTAAGGTAGTAAGGAGGGCTGGAAAGGGCGCTTTGTTGGCGAAGTGCGACATTAAGTCTGCATTTCAGTTGCTCCCAGTTCATCCTGACGATGTGGACTTATTAGGCTTTCAATTTCAAGGCCAATACTATGTAGATAGGGCAATGCCTATGGGATGCTCCATGTCCTGCGCGGCATTTGAGACCTTTAGCACTTTTCTGGAGTGGGCATTGAGGTCAAGGGCAGGTTCCTCCTTGTCCGCTCATTATCTGGATGATTTTTTGTTCATTGGCCCTGCGGGCTCTTCTCATTGTTTGCATTTGATGTGAACTTTTGAGGAGTTAACTAGGGAATTGGGTGTCCCGTTAGCTCCCGAGAAGTCGGAGGGCCCTGCCACTTCCCTTTCATATCTGGGAATTATTTTGGATACGCAGTCCCAGTCTTCTTGTCTGCCTCAGGATAAGTTGTTAACACTGAGACAGAGACTGGGTTCAGTTTTGGTTCTTAAAAAGGTCACACTTGCTCAGTTACAAGAGCTTCTGGGTCACTTAGTATTTGCTTCTAAAGTTATTTCGCCAGGTAGGGCATTCCTTCGTCGTCTTTGTGACGCTATGAAAGGAGTTCGTGCTCGCTTCCATTTTGTTAGGGTCACCTTGGGGATGAGGGAGGATTTAACAATGTGGCTTACCTTCTTGAATGATTATAATGGCCTCTCTTTCTGGCGTGAGGACTTATTATTGGAAGCTGAGCTACAAGTACATTCCGATGCTGCAGGTGGCATTGGTTTTGGGGTAGTTTTCAGGTCTCATTGGTGTGCTGAGCGATGGCCGGCTGATTGATTAGCTTCTGGGATTATTTCAAACTTGACCTTTTTGGAATTCTTCCCCATTGTGGTTGCAGTTTACATTTGGCCTCTAGCATTCCAAAATCGCACAGTATGTTTCTGGTGCTATAATCAGTCAACAGTGTGTGTGGTCAATACCCAGACTTCCAAATCACCTCAGGTGATGCGCCTGGTGAGGGCCTTTGTGTTACAATGTTTGCGATTTAACATATTATTTGTAGCGCGACATGTTCCAGGACTACAGAATTGTGTTGCTGACGCTCTCTAACGCTTACAGATGGCACGCTTTCGGGAATTGGCACCAGGAGCGGCTCAGGATTTGGTCCTGGTCCCTTTCTTCCTGTGGAGCCTTGGGAGTTAGAAGTTGGGGCCGCCATAGCTGCTGCGCTAGCTCCAAGCACTCGGAGAGCGTATCAGCGGGCTCTTGTGACATTCCAGGCTTTTCGTGCCAATGGTGCTTTACCTGTTGAGTGGCCTATTCCTGTATCGCATTTGCTGCAGTTTATGTTATATTTAAAAGGGCTAAATAATTCTATTTCCACCATCGCCGGACACCTCTCTGCGCTGGCTTTTATTTCCAAGGCAAGAGGAATGCAGGATCATTCTGTAGATTTTAGGGTCAGGAAGGTCCTTCAGGGTTGGTCACGTTCCGCTCACAGGCCCACTGACCGAAGGAGACCAATCACGCCCGATGTTCTCCTTCAGATCCTGCCTTTATTTAGGTCTCTGTGCTCATCTCAGTATGAGTCGCACCTGTTCGCCGCAGTAACACTGACGATGTTCTATGGTGCTTTTCGCCCTAGCGAAGTGCTGGCTTCCTCAAAGCGCGATGTGTCCTATCGAGCCTTTTGCTTTGGCGATTGCACGCTAGGTGCAGATATAGTTAGCCTTTCCCTTTGAGTCTCTAAGACTGATCAAAAGGGCCGTGGCAGTATTATTTCATTGAAAGTTTGCCAGGTTCCTGAATTATGCCCTGTGGCTGCAGTGCGATTATTTATGTCGTTGAGGCCAGCGGGCCAGCGTTATCTCTTTGTACATGCGGATGGTTCTGCCCTGACTCAATTTCAATTTTGGGCCATTGTTTGGCAGGCCTTGTTGACCAGTGGTCATGATGCTGGAGTCTATGGGCTGCACTCATTTCGGATTGGGGCGGCTACGGCTGCCGCCCTCGTGGGCATGAGCATGGAGGATATCCAGGCGATTGGAAGGTGGCGTTCTTCCGCTTTCAAGTCCTACATCAGATATTGATTGAACTGTGTTGTTCTTTCTTCTTAGGTATGAGGAGCCTTCCGGTGCCTGCGAGGGTCGTCCTGTGTGGCCATTCGATTTTGTTTTGGGCCCATCGGAGAGCCTTCTCTACTGTTGCCGGGACACAGCTGCAGCTTTCCGTCAGTGCTATGGTTAGCTGGGAGGCTCAGAGAGGCATGTTGTGGGATGCGCTCATGCCTGTGGTGGGTCAGCTTATGGCTTCACCTAGCCAGCCACATGTGTTGGTGGTTCACTTGGGGGAGAATGACTTGGTGCAGCAGCCAGGTATGGATTTGCTGCTCAAGATCACATGGGATTTTAATGCACTCATCCAGTCATATCCAGACCTTGTTTTAGTGTGGTCCGACATGCTGGTGAGATGGGTATGGAGGGGTGCTGTGCATCCTAACAGGATTGATAGGGCCAGGAAATGGGTGAATAAGAAGGTTAGGAATTTGGTCTTGTCATTGGGTGGGGCCTATATCCCACATGACAGGATCCGTTTTCACGCTCTTCATCTGTTTCGGGATGATGGTGTTCATCTCACGGATGCTGGGTGTGATTTGTTATTGGAGGATTATAGGTTGGGTTTAGGGGCTTTGTTTTCTTTGGGTTGAGGGGACCAAGCTTGAGCTGATCCCCTCTTGTGGCGTTGAATTCGGGCAGGTGAGGTAATTGGGGTTAAAATTGAGGTGGATGAGGCATTTTGGTAAAGGGCACCCCCTGGTGAGACATCAAGGCATAAGGTCTGGTGTGGATTTGGGGGGTGTCCACATGGGACCGGCTTGTGCATCATGGTGAACGCCTGTACGGTGGGGCCAGGGTGCGGAGGTTGGAACCACATACCTGACTCCAATTGCAAGGAGGGAGAAGTTTTCCCACATCCTTGTCTGGGGAGTTGCAGTTCAATGTGACTGACTTGCCTCCTGGTTTGGAGGGTCTAGACCCTCATAGATAGGTGGAGCCTCACCTGCCCGAAGGATTTGATATTTATTAATTGGAGAATTGGAATTTGATTTGTTTATGTGTTATATTTTAATAAATATAACATTTCAACCATATATGTGTCACGAGTCTTCTTTGGTGTGTTGGCAAAGTATCTGTATGTTTCTTAGGTTTTATAAAAGCAGAGCTTTGCTTAACTCAAAATTTATTCTCCCTTTGATCAACCACATCTACACAGGTTCCACCTCCCTACTCAAAATGAAACTTGGCCTGGAAGTGTGCAACAACCCCACACATACCTTGCTAATTAGATTTCCAATGCCAAGATGTCTGTCTTATTGACTACCCTCCTGCTCCCCCGCCCCCCCCCCCGGGCATCATGAAAGACCCAGTCCTGGGCTCAGAAAGAAAATAAATATCTGGTCCTCTTCAAAGTACTGATAAGCCTCTTGTTTTAATTAAAATAATAATTATAAATTCTTGATCTTATCAGTAATAGGAGTTAATTGCCTTGCATATGCTGCTGTTGCTTCTATGGCTGTAACGGAGTGAGGTTAAAGATAAGTGAAATGCAAATAGGAAAAAAACAACACAAAAGGCAGTAACACTTTCCTAAATACCATACCAACCACAACAAGATTCCTATGAGTAAGGCAGAAAAGTCAGCATCCCACAACCAGTCAGGATTCATAGCCAAAAACCCAAACTAAAAAAATCCTAGCAGCCAGTCAGCCAAGGTCACAGAAATCCCCATGCAGCGCAACCTGACCTGGGGACTGCAGTTAATGCAGAATGCTGCAGCACAATTGCTGACATGAGTGAGATCCTATCAGCATATAATACCTCTGCTCTGAAATCTGCATTGGTTGCTGATTTGCTACCAGGCCAAGTTCAAGCTGTGCTTTCCATGTTATGGGTGCCACATAGTACTTGTTCTGCTCTTGTAAGAAATCAGTCCTTTTGTGTGGCAGCACCTATGCTTTGGAACTCCTTGCCTATTGAGATTAGGCAGATGCCTCTTTTCAGCACCTGCTAAAATCAGTTTTCTTGAGGCAAGCCTCTCCAGGCATGTGGAAGCTATTGTGTTTTTAAATCTGTTTTTAACTCATTGTTGGTTTTATTATTTTGAATGTTTTTAAGTATCTGTCCTTAATACTTTTGCCAATAATTTTATTGTTTTAATTCTTTCTGTAAACTGCTTTGAGATTTTTTACAATAAAGCGGTATATAAATGTTGTAAATAAAAATACATAAATAAATGTTGGAGTCACTGTGGCCCTTGAGTCTCTTCCCACTTTTAGGAACCAAGGAATCTGCCTTATACTGATTCAGGCCATTTCGTACCATGATTTCTTAAATGCAATACCATACCAACCACAACAAGATTCCTATGAGTAAGACAAAAAACTAAGCATCTCACAACCAGTCAGGATTCCTAACCAAAAACCAAAAATATGATAAATGAAGAAATATTTATATAAGCATGACTATCAAATATATTTATTATTTACATAAACTGTAAAGATATTTATAGTGCAATCCTAAGTTTATTTATTCAGAAGCAAGTCCCAGTGTATTCAGTGGGGCTTACTCAAACAAGGACAGAAATGCAACCTCAAGTGATAAGCAACTTCATTCACACAGCCCAAAATTCCGAATCATGACACTTTACGCTATTTTGCAACTGTTTATACTTGTTTTTATGGTTATTGGATTTTAAATGGCTTTATTTCTTGTTGTGAGCTTCCTTGGTTTCCAACCCTACCTCACAAGGTTGTTGGAAAGACTCCATACAAGCACGTGCACACACTGCAGATGTATAAATACATACAGCTCATATAATAGTTTATTGCCACCACACCAATGAAGACTCGTGACACATGTATGGAGTAATGTTATATTTATTAAAATATAACACATAATCAATTGAATCCAAATCAGCCAATCATAATATATTTCAATTATTTCGGGCAGGTGAGGCTCCACCTATCTGGGAGGGTATAGACTCTCCAATACAGAGGCAACTCAGTCACTTCGGACTGTAACTCCCCAATCAAGGATTTGGGAAAAGTTATCCCTCCTTGGTATCAGAGTCAAGTATGTGGTTCCAACCCCCACATCCTGGCCCCGCCATACAAGCGTTCACCCTGATGCGTGAGCTGGTCCCACGTGGACACTCCCTAGATCCACACAGATGTTTCCCCAGGGAGTGCTCTTTACCAAAATGCCTCAACCTCCTTACTTTTAACCCCCATTACCTCACCTGCCCGAATTCCATGCCAGCCAATCCAGAATCACCACAACCCCCCCTGACAAGCCAAACGAATCAAACCCAAGCAGTATGGAGTAGGCAAAACCAAAGAGATTCTGAAATCAGGATCTCCAAAAAAAATTTCCTACTCAGCCCCATTTGGCAACTAGCAGAGCCCATACTGACAAGGAAGGGAGGGAGGGAGGGAGGGAGGGAGGGAGGGAGCCGCAAGGCAAAAAAGGCACAATGTTAGGGAGGAGCACACTATTTATAGCTGCTCCATCCCCTCACCTGATAGGGCAAGAAGACCAGCTGACTATCTAAAAAACATTCTGGAACCTTCACAAGTCTTCCTAGCAATGGGGTGGCAGCAAACACGCCCCCACCAAAGGCATGAACGGCATTGTCAAACCAGTTGGTCATTACAGAAAAATCAGTATTAGTTTTAAAAAAATCAATATTAGTTTCCTGCAGAATAAAAACTGTAATACCTAAGTAAGCCCTGCCTACTTGCTTTAAAATAGGACTGGAGGGGGGACAGAAAGAGTTAGAACACAAACACAATTCTTTTTTACATTCACTCGAAAGTCCCATTGATCAGCACATTCATAACCATGTCTACTCAAAAGTAAGTCCTATTGAATTCAATGGGATTTACTCTGGGCATATGGGATTAGCATTGCTTTTACAAAAGCAAGTATTGGGAAGGTTTTCAAAACACTGCCCAGGATCTGACTCCAGCACACAAGAGGGGAAAAAACTGAAATGTATATACTTACCCAATTTATGAGATTTTCAGATAAACGGAGGGAAGCCACCATTTTCTGGCATTGCAATGAGGTTTTCTAGACACTGCCTCAGGTCAATCAAACTGAAACACAACCCTGGCTTCACTGATTGGCTGCAATCCTGAGCGGGCGGGGTTAAAGCTACAAAGTGCTATACAGTACTGTTTAAAAAAAGATTTAACAGTCGGGGGCGGCTGATGTTTTTATGTATATCTCGAGAACCAGACCACCTAGAAACTTTTTTTTTTAATTAAAGCTGAGAATCCGGGCCACCTAAGGGGCTAAATGGGTGCTGGGTGGCATGCAAAGAATCCGGGTAAAACCCAGCTAACCAGGCAATATGGCAACCCTAAGTATTAGGCATCATCTTTGGCTCTGGTGGGGGGTGAGGTGACTTAAGGGCTAGGTCCCCTCTGTGGCAGGGTCAGTGTGGAGTTAGGTAAAAAGGGGGTAAGTGGGGGGAAATTGTTGAGAACCTTGAGGCACCTTCTAGAAGGTGAAAGGGGGCTTTCTCAGACCTATCCGTCAAAGCCTCGAGGCCAGATTCTGGGGACAGGAGCCCTCCTTGAGGACTGCCCAGATCACAGACTCAATGCCCCAAGGCTGGAGTCGAGGGTGAGATGGACATGATTCCCTAGCCACAGTTAATGTGCCGGCAATGTAAGGCCACAAGCAGCTAGTTCACTACTTTGCAGCATAGAGCCAAGGCTACTCACTCAAACATCTGAGCTGCTGCAATTAAGTTTCATAGCACTCAGATTTATAGGAAACCAAACTGATCTTTTAGAATTATCTAGGTTCCCTCCGCAGATCTCAGTTTGGTCAATTGGCTTAATTTGGTTTTCAGTTTCTATCTGGCTTAATTGGCTAATTCCTTAAGAGGTTATTTGCTTTAATTGGTTTAATTTGGTTTAATTTGCATGAATAAAATGTTTACCATTCTTAACCTATGTTTTTGGTGTGTGCCTCATCATTTTGGGTGGGTCTGGGTGCAAACTTATACACTACCAAAATAGGGTGTGTGAGATTTGCTGGTAGAGCCATCAGAGGCAGTGTTAGATGGCTGGCCCAGGGCCTTTCTACAGAACAGAGATTGTGTGCTTGTACAGTTGATTCTAGCATCTGTCGTTCAAAGAGACGTATAGTTCCTATGTGACATGATGTCAAGCATTTCCATATGAAAAGTGATATTTATAGGTATTAATTTAATTTTTAAAGTAAAACGTCTCTTAATTGCTTTCCTGGCATGGCAAAGACCAGGGTAGTTAGTTTCAGGAAGCAGCTGTCTCTGGAGAACTGAACTCACAGTTGTGAGACAGTTGAGGCTTAGTAGAATGCAGCCAGTATGTGCATTGCTCACAAATTCCACCTTACAGAGGGCTCATCCAGACGACTGCAAAATGTGAGACACGCCCGCTATGTGTGTTCATTATTTTTCTGTCGTCCAAATGATGTCTCGCGCTGTTACGCATTTTCGAGGGTTAAATCCGCTCCTTGCAATACTGGCAAAAATGCAATTTGCTGTTTAAAATCAGGAATCATCCGCTGTGCCTTTTAGGAGGTAGGATGCAATATTTTACAGCTGATGGGTGGTTCTTGGGCGTTTCCCCTTGCTCCTTCTCCTCATTCCAGCCAATCACGTATCTGCACTTTTGCACATGTGCGAGAATAAGCCTGGGAAAATTGAACCAATCATCACAATGGTGGGGTGTTGGGGGGGGATCTGCAACTACTGCGCAGATGCATTTTATTTTTTGCCAGCCTGCAAACTGGGCGGCCGCTCTGGGTGATATCTGCAATGCACAGCAAGCGAGAAAGGGGCTGCTGGTCGGTTTCATGCCTGCCTCCGGAAAGCTTTGTCAATTTCATTCTACTCGCTGGGGTTTTTGTTTCAAATCATTTGGCTGCGGGGAGGAAAGGGAGAAGGAGGGGTGTGTGAATGAAATTGATAAAGCTTTCCAGAGGCAGGCGTGAAACCGACCACCCTTCTCCTTCTCCCTTTCCTTCCGCGGCAAGAACTCCTTTACAGCCAAATTGTGCTTCATTGCAAAGGGGGAGAGGAACATACGTCATTTTTTTGCTGACCAACTGGTTGATAGGGGGAGGTTTTAGATGTGGAGCTTGGAAAAAGCAAAAAGAATGTAGGGGTCTTACCGCTGTGTGTGCGTGTGCAAAGAAGCATTTTTTTTTAATTGGGAAAGAGCGAACTAAAAGGCAAAGTGAGGACTATCAGATGACAAACTGAATATGGAAACCGTGGATTATCCCGCTCCGTTTGGATAAGCCCAGAGTCTTTCCACTGAGGCAGATTGCTGTTCCTTTTTTCTGAAAGGTAAAAAAACAGAATTAATAGAATAAAGTATAAACTACACATATTGGTTCTGCACAGTTATAGGAATTAACTAGTTAATTAACTAGTTTAAAGGGTAAAGAAATGGCTAACTTTTAACTGTAACTAGTTAAATTTTTCATTAACTTCCCATGATTGGTTCTGCATTTAATATGTGGCTGTTCAGTATGTGGATCTCTCTTTTTATCGGTGCATGCTAGTTTTGCAGTTCAAGTTCATCTGAACAATACAATAGGTGATGAGGTGAAAGCCTTACACAAATATTTTATTATTGTTGTTATTATTATTATTATCAACTAAAACATTACCTGTACAAGGAAGCCTTTCCAAGTACGTACGCATCATATGCTGCAGGACTCACCTTTGGTGCATCTACACCTATGTGTGAAAATTCATTCTCAACTTTGACAAACATGCTGACACCATACAGGCATTCAATGCATCAGAGAAAAGCAAACTTAGTAATCTTGGCTGTTGAAAGTAACATATTTGAAGGAATTTCAAATGAACAGTTCCCTGCAAGTTTGCAGAGGAATCACATTGCTTTAGATTTTATTAACAGTTCAGATCATTATGGTAGCAAGATTTGCACAATATACATTTACTTCCTAGTCACCGTTATTTAGTTTACATAACCATTTTGCATATGGAAAATATTGTATTTTAAATTGATATGCTTTTTTGGTAAACTTCACAAGTCATAGTTCCTAATTAAAATTCATAAATTGGGATTTATTTTTGTCATTATCTATGAAAACGTTTTCCTTCCAGAAACCTCTTTTATAGTGATCAATGACCCAAACTTCCCCCCCCAATTTTTCTCTGCCCACCCAATGAAAATTGCCTCGCTACACTCCTGATGAGCTTCCTTTTGGTTGTATAAGTACCATCTATGTTCAATGATAGAACCACCAGGGCACATTGGGAGACTACTATATGTGCCACCCTGCCCACTCTGGTCATTATTTGAGGCTTTGCTCTGAATTAGGGTTGCCATGTCTCTGGTTTTTGCCCTGAGACTCCAATTTTGGGGGTCCTCTCCAGGTCTCCGGGTGCATCACCCCAGCCTTCAGACTCTTACCTTTCATTTTAAAAAAAATTAAGTTCCTAGGTGGCCTAGTTCAAGAGATATACACCAAAATGTCAGATCCCCCCCCAACTTCTGTTACTACCGGCTTCTCTAATCCCTGCCCTTTCAAGTTTTTAGCTAATCAGTGAAGTCAGGATTGTGATTGACAAGGGATTTGTTCACCTCCTGGCAATAGCTAAAACCTATTGCAAGTTCTGAAAATAGTTTGCTTTTCCTGCTTGTCTGCACATCAGGAATTTAGTAAATTTATAGCTTTTAGCAATATCAAGAGTACTTTCTCTGTGCAGGAGATCTGAATACATTGGGATTTGCTTCTGAGTAAACATGCATAGGTTTGCGCTAGAACCGAAGATCATAGCAGGATCTTGCTAGGCATGCACAATAAACAATTTCAGTTGTGATAATAATAAAATGTACATGCAGATTTTTTGATTACTGCAAAAATAGCCTATTATACAGGTCAGCTTTAGACACAAAGAGCCAAACATTTTGAAATATTGTTTGGTAGCATTTCCTGGATATTAAGCTATTATTCCATTTTATGTTTTATTCCATTTTAAGTTTTTAATGGTTTTTTGTTTTAAAATATTTTCAAGTCTGTTTTTATGATGTTTTAAAGTGCTTTTAGTGCTTTTGCTTGCCGCCCTGGGCTCCTACTGGGAGAAAGAGCGAGATATAAATCTAATAAATAAAGACTTTATTTTATACATACAGAAATAAAGATTTGTGTACTGCCTGGTGCTAGATCCCATGTTTAAAAATCCACTCACTGTGCTCAAGTTTCTTTTCCTTTTTTAAAAGACATTTAAAAAGTCATGCAGATAAAAGGAACACTTCAGCACTGAGTAGCAAGCCAAGAATGTGGCTTTAAAAAAAAGACCTGAGGCAAATTAAAGCCCAATTTAACGTTTGCTCAATAACTTCACTTTTCTGAATGAATCATTTATGTGGTGAAAAACTTCAGCTTACCACACCAAAAAATTCATTTATTAGCTGTCATCTTTCTGGCCAGGTATATATGAAGATGGAAGTGGGGAATGGCCTAGGGAAATGTTCCAATATTTCAGTTGAGAGTACTGGAATGTGTGATAACAAAATATAAAGAATAAATTGGCAAACAACTTTTAGCCCGAAAACTATTTCAACAAACCATATGATGAAAACCTCTGAATGCAAAATCCATCTGGAGAAATTAGAAATCACGTGGGAATAATTCACAGCTAGATAAAAAGTGTTACATTCATTGGGTAATTAACACATGACAAATTATTGAACAGCCCAACTTGCAAATATTTTTCAAAGCGAAATTTTACTGGCGTGATAAATTGTTTTCTGCTGTGCGTTTGAGGCCCTTCCTGTTTCTACCACAAAAGCTTCAGTGTTACTTCTGTCACAACATTCTGTCGTGGGAAGTCTGAGAAAATCAGCAGCAGTGATGTCCACCACTATATGTATGCTACAGTTCTCCCCTGGATCTCAGTGGTCAAATGTCTGAGTGCCACGTCCCCATTCCTAGAATCATTGTGAGCTTAACCAACCCCACCAATATTGCCCAGGGTTTCCTCTTGCACTTTTATCCCCCTGCCAGTCTTCATCAGTAAACCTCTCTCTCTAGCAGAATATTATTTGACTCCACTGCACAACTTCTTATTAGTGGTGTTTATTTGGTTCAAATTAATCTCGAGCCAAATTGGATACATTCTGAGATATGTGAGGTTCTTCTGAGGCAAACCAGATGTCTTGCAAGGTGTGCTGAACTTAATTGGATGGCGCCTGGAGCTTCAGAGACGTTAGAGAACTGAGACAGACCTAGACTATCTGCCTCTTCTTTCAAATTGTTACATTTTCCCAAGTTCTTTATATAAGGCTGGGGAGGGGGCGAGAAGAGGAAAAGATGTAATTTTCTGACTAACTTTCAACCATGGAATAACTTTTCCAGGGCTCTCCTTTTTACTTCCAATCACAGTGATTTTGATAGGGAAGTGGAAGGAAACATGTTCCCTGTTGTCAATGGAACTGAAAGCACATACCCCATAAAACCCACAAATTGTTTTTTATTCATTATAACTCTTAACCCCTGCAACAATCCTTCTGAAATTTTGCAAGTTACTTTATGGACACCTCTATAATATATGCTATTTTCATATAACCCCCCCCCAAAAAACACAACTGGGATGTCAGTGAATCTCCTCCCACCAAAAAAAAATCAAATTTAAAGGGGCCTAGCACAAAACTTTCTCCACCTATTCATCCTGAATATGGTGGTTTGCTTTTGTGGGCACCTGTGTGATATTTCAATACAAATTGCCCACAGAATAATCTGAAGAGTTGGTTTATGGCATCATTTGTGGAACCCTGTCTTGTCCTCCTTCATCATCCATGTCGCAGGGCTTTCTGGTCTGAAAGAAAAACTAGCATCTGTTAATTTGAGCCCTGCTAGGCCTGAGGAACCATACACTTCAGCAAACTTCTGTAAACAGCACAGCAGCTGTGATGGACATGATATAAAAAAAAAAAATACTGGCTGCTGCAGAAGTTCATCCTTCAACTCATGGAGGGTGATGGGGTGGAGCTTTGTCCACTAGGCTCTGTCTGCGCATTCTGTTTACAAGTGAGTAGAATTCCTGAAGAGATCTATTATCAAAAGGGCTTAGCACTTGTTCCTTGAAAACTTTTGTGGCACTCTGTGTCCCACTCCAAGTTTACATCCTTCTCCTTCGGAGACAGCACAAAGAAGCAAATTGCTTTACAGATTTTTGAGTATTAGTCAAAATACCCCAGGAAAGATCAATGTTTGCCTTTGTTGTCCAGCTCTGACACTTCATGAATGGCCTTTAGCTGGATTTGGACAATATCTCCTCTCTGGGAGGTAGTATGCCCTATATAAGAGTGGTGTTTGGTGGGCCAGAACCTGTTAACATCTTGGAGGAGAAGACACTTGATCCCCCTGGCCTTCAGGCCCCAAGGCACATAGGAACCAACCTTTCTGGAGTGAGGGCAGTATTTTCTATAGCTAGCACAGAACTACTTGGTAGCTGAGGATCCTACAGAGTAGGAAAGATGTAAGTTAGGGTAGAATCTGTGACATTGTGGAAAATATCACAAAGGCAAACACACAAACTTCTCAGGGTTGTGGTGGCTGGGCAAGTAGAACAGAGAAGAGGTGGAACTGTACTATTTACAGCAAGCCGGTAGTGCACCAAACAGAGATGCATGCAATCTTCAGGGCCTAAGGACTCACTGACAAATAGTTTTGTCCTCACTAGGGCACAGCATGCAAGGCTTGGGTGCAATCAATCTGCTTATTTACAATTTCTTTTGTTTGTGCTACTTTCTTTCTCCTGTCATCTTTTTCTCTCCATCTTCCTCTCCCTCCCGTCCCCCGTCTTTCTTTCCACAGAATCCCTCGAAGGACAAACCTCCGTCAAACTGGGAAGGGACTGCCACTCTACATATGCAACAAGAGGTTCTGCAACAACGGCAGGTACAGTCCGTTGCCTCTTTCCCTTCACTTGTTTTCACCTTAAACGCAGGAGGAAAATAAATGCTTGATTCAAGCACTCATCACGAGAAAAATGAGAAAGACTGAGAGGAGTAGCCGAACGCTGGATGATGGGTTGATTGCTGTGGTGTCTCTGGTTTTATCACATTAAAATAGGTTTAACCCTTGAAAGTCTGGATACTTGCCAACCACTTTGTTACAGTGAGGGAGGGAAGAATATGCTACTCACTCCTGCATATGGTGTTCCATTAATAAGTATCGCTTCCTGTTTTAGGAACATTTGGGTACAAATGTGTTCTTTGGGATCTAGCCAAAAACCAGGTATGCCAGTGAATCATAAAATGTGTGGTTAATTGGTTGTTTGGGAATGAATTTAGTGCTCTAAAGTGAATAGAACTGATTTGTCCCCCAAATGCTAGAATCGGCACCTTCTTTGGTGATGTTAAATGAGCCTAGAACTTTTTAATGATGGTCTATTAAGTCTAAAGTGTGCCTATGGATCCAAGGAAGGAGATGCTGTTCAGAGGAAAAGCATATGCCTTTTATGTTTAAGGCCCTAGCTGAATCTATAGCATCTCCAGATGTGTTTGTGTGTGTATGTGTGTGTGCATGTGTGAGGTAGGAAGCTAGCAAAGTGCTTGTGTTGAGCGTACTAAGCCTAAACTCAAATTTCTTGTATCAGATTTGATGCAAACAAATACTATTTTCCTAAACAAAACTTTTTAAAACTATTTAGCTAGAAAATGAAAAACATTAATAAAGTGACATTTTGTAATTACCACCTCAAAACGAAACTGCTGAACACAAAAGGAACATTCAGTGGTGTTTGGAACTGCCCTCATATCTGACTGGAATGAAGCTGAAGTACATGCAGTTCCATGTCTTTATTTCATAAATGAAGCAATTCTTAAATCAAAGAAATTCATTTATTGTTCTCTCTCATCCCTTGTTACCATTGCTTTATCCACTCATCATCTTGTATCCTTTCCTCCCCTCCCTCTATTGTCTCCCTTACTGTTAATATTTAGTCATAAGCACTTCGGAGTAGCAACCAATCTTCTTTGCAAGTGAACCTCTTGAAAGAACCATGTACATATGGCTTTGCCAACCTGGTTCCCTACAGATGTCTTTGGACTACAACTCCCATCAATTCCAGCCAACATGGTGGCTGGGGTTGATGGGAGGTGTTGTCCCAAACACTTGGAGGCAACCAGGCTGGCAAAGCCTGATGCACAGTGATGGAGATATATATGATGATAATATACAATGATGAACATTACTGTGAGTGCCTAGCTAATTACAGATATAGCAAATTATTATTATCACTATCATCATCATCACCTTATACAGCTCTGATTGATCTACAGTTATAATGTTTTTATCTTACATAATATTACCATTATTCTGCCAGATGTCCAAGCTGGATTTAGAAAGGGAAGAGGCACCAGAGATCATATCGCAAACATACGTTGGATAATGGAACGGAGCAAGGAATTTCAGAAGAAAATCACCCTGTGCTTTATAGACTACAGCAAAGCCTTTGATTGTGTAGATCATGAAAAACTGTGGAATGCTTTAAAAGAAATGTGGGTGCCACAGCACCTGATTGTCCTGATGCGCAACCTATACTCTGCACAAGAGGCTACTGTAAGGACAGAACATAGAGAAACCAATTGGTTCCCAATAGAAAAGGGTGTGAGACAGGGGACCAAGATGAAGGAGGTGTGAAAACTGGAGGGAGAAACTTCAATATTTTAAGATATGCAGACGATACCATACTCTTAGCAGAAACCAGTAATGATTTGAAACAAATGCTGATGAAAGTTAAAGAGGAAAGCACAAAAGCAGGACGATAGCTGAACGTCAAAAAGACTAAAGTAATGACAACAGAAGATTTATGTAACTTTACAGTTGACAATGAGGACATTGAACTTGTCAAGGATTATCAATACCTCGGCACAGTCATTAACCAAAATGGAGACCATAGTCAAGAAACCAGAAGAAGGCTAGGACTGGGGAGGGCAGCTATGAGAGAACTAGAAAAGGTCCTCAAATGCAAAGATGTATCACTGAACACCAAAGTCAGGATCATTCAGACCATGGTATTCCTGATCTCTATGTATGGATGTGAAAGTTGGACAGTGAAAAAAGAGGATAAAAGAAAAATCAACTCATTTGAAATGTATTGTTGGAGGAGAGCTTTGTGCATACCATGGACTGTGAAAAAGACAAATAATTGGGTGTTAGAACAAATTAAACCAGAACTGTCACTAGAAGCTAAAATGATGAAACTGAGGTTATCATACTTTGGACACATAATGAGAAGACATGATTCACCAGAAAAGACAATAATGCTGAGAAAAACAGAAGGGAGTAGAAAAAGAGGAAGGCCAAACAAGAGATGAATTGATTCCATAAAGGAAGCCACAGACCTGAACGTACAAGATCTGAACAGGGTGGTTCATGACTGATGCTCTTGGAGGTCACTGATTCATAGGGTCACCATAAGTCATAATCGACTTGAAGGCACATAACAACAACAACAAACCATTATTCTTGTTTTCTTCAAGCTGTGTTCCAGGTCTAGACACTTGGTTTGAATAAGAACTGGCTCCAAGTCTAGACTAAGAGGAGAATGAAATTGTGATTGGAGTTTGGAACATTTCCCATCATGATCTTCCTTCATTTTTTCCCCCTTCTCAGCTACTCTGTTCCTCTTGTCACCTTGCTTTGGATAAGCAATGAATCTACCCCTACAGGTGTAAAAGGAATTTAAGATAACCTCCGTTTTCCATCATAAAGACCTATGAAAAATGTATTCAGATACTGAACTCTAGTTTTGAGTGGCATGCCAGTTAACCATCAGCTTTAAATGGAGCACACTGAATAGGAAATTGGAACAGGGGGGGAAACACATTAAAGTTGGTACACTTTAAGTTATGAACTGTAAGTTATGTCATGTTGTGCTATGTAACATCAAATCACAGTAGGGTGTGACACGACATCAACAACATGAGTGGCAGAAATGTGACATGACTGAAAAAACGAATTCCTTTCCTTCTTCTTAAAAGAGCATTTTAATTTTAATCAGATAGCTGCTGTCAATTCTGTTAACAGCTCCCTGACCTGGATTTTCAGGTGACAGAGGCAGATAGATTCAGAAGTGAGGACCTTCTATATAACAAACGTTTACATTCCAGGATAGCATTTTGGAGCAAAACCCCCCTACCCTCTACTTTTATTTCAATCCCTTCATAGCAGCGAGGGTTCCATGGTAGAGGTTTTAAGTGGGTTTTTTTTTACTTTGCTGATACTGAATCAATAATTTCATTTCTCTATTACAAATCTTAAGACAATACCGGCAAAAAGTATACTGGAATTTTACTTACTCATGTTTAATTATTGATGCGGACTTCTTTAAACATCTTTGGCTCCCTGAAACAGCCCTTTAGAACTGTGTTCCATTTCTTATTGCTTACCTATTCTGTTTGTTCTCTGGTTCCCTGATCCACTTCGATTTTCTGCAGGTTAGCAAGTGCTGCATTGTCTGCTTTTGAAATAGTGTCTTTAGGCATGCTTTTGTTTGACAAGGAATGCCAAGGCTGAACTGACAAAATCTGTTTGAAAATCTTTTTCCAGGTATACAAGATCAGTAAGTCTGTTCAATGTATTCTGTGATTAGTATTTTTCTTCAGATATGTATATCAACATTTCAGTTTTCGTGAAAGATGTTTTCTGAACATACCTGTCAGTGAAAAACTTACTCAAGGTAAAGTAACAGTATCATTTATATTTTCAAATGTAGAGATATATTTATGGTAAATAGTTGACATCTCTCTCCCTATAACTTGAAAGAAATATACCTTTAGCAAGCATTCAGTCAGTCACAGCTTTTTCCATGCATTGAAACAAATATCAGCTCAAGGAATGTGTCTCTTAGGCCTTTGGGTCTCAGGTTTTTGCAAGGTCTAAACCTAATATTTATTCACTAATAGGCAAAAAACCTTGCGGTTTAAGAACGTGCCTATAGCCCACAGATATTTCTAGCCAACTTTAAAAAACAGGGAAATTGGGCAGCTATAGTGAATGCACCAGCGGAGCAGGAGACCTGACCTCCTCTCTGAGATATTGTACTGCCCTACATATTGGTCAAAATGCAAACACAATTTGGGTTGGTCTTTCACAGTCCAATCCACTTGCTGTGTAGCTTGCAAGAATTTGGTAACGTGCCTCTGAGCATATGGTGAGTGATGTTAACACCTGCCATCTCCAAAGATAGAGAATTATATTTTTGTATGTTGGTGTTCTTCTTACTTTGCTTCTTTCCTGTGTTACTAATGTTTCTACAGAGAATCTAAACTAGAAAATTTTATTTCCCTCATTATTCATCCTACAAATCTGTGTCAAATTTATTTTTATTAATTTCAAAGCCTTTTTATTGGTCAGTGTCATATGATGGTGAAGACAGCCTTTTGTGTTTCAAATTGGCGGTTATGTTCTATTTCTATTTTGGGTGCATTAACAGTTGAATCTGAAACTGCAGTTTGATGTAAAATCAGACTGATTACAATATGTTGCTACTTCACCAATGACTCTAGCTGTTGGAAAAAAGGGGATGCATGTTTTCAGCCTGCTATGTTTAAACCACTTCATTTAAGGCAAGGTGGGCATGGCCAATTCAAAACACAGAGCACAGCTAGAATTTTGCTAGAATATATTTCACCTCCCACTGTTTTATCTTGTGCAAACTGAGACACTCCTGAGGTCCACTGGAGACTATTCTGCAGAAGTCAGTGCCATTATTCCACAATTATGTTTGGAGTTTTTTTAGTGTAAATTTGCAAAGTGTTGCTGTACTTCACATATTCACAGAAATAGAAACAAAAGAAAATGATTTCTTATAGGAAACTTCACTAAAATTGCAAAGTAAATCAGACATATTTAAAGTGACCATCTGAACTATATCAACTGTCTTAATAAAGTTGCTTCCTCCCTGCTAAAACAAGATCAGCACAGCACATATCTTCTTTCTATTATTTGGGCTGCTTGCAGGTGTTGCCACCACTCATCATATGGTCAGAGGCACATGTTACCAAATTCTTGCAAGCTACACAGGAAGTGGATTGGACTGTGAAAGACCAGTCCAAATGGTGTTTGCATTTTGACCAATTTGTAGGGCAGTACAATATCTCAGAGAGGAGGTCAGGTCTCCTGCTCCTGTGGTGCATTCACTATAGCTGCCCAATTTCCCTGCTTTTTAAAGTTTGATAGAAATATCTGTCAGCTAGAGGTACATTCTTAGACTGCAAGGTTTTTTGCCTATTAGTGAATTTCCCTGCTTTTTAATCCGGGAGGTAAGAAATGGGATCCTGTCCAAGTTTGCTGAGAATGGATTGATCATTTGCATGCTTATTGAGTTCAGTGGGATTTACTCCCCTGCAATCATGCTTAGGATAGGTGAAACTGACTACAGGGGATGGGGAGGGGAGGAGGAGGAGGGGAGGAAACGTAGAGGGGAGGACTGGGATTGGAGCAGGCAGGAGGGGAGGGGAAGAGAAGGACAGGTTTGATCATTTGCATGTTTATTGAGTTTAGTGTGATATACTCCCATGCAATCATGCTTAGGATAGGTAAAACTGACCAGGGAGGGAGGGAGGGCTGGAGTGGGCAGGGAAGGAGGAAGAAGGAAGAGGAGGAAGGGAGAGGAGAGGGGAAGGAGGGGGAAAGCAGGTCTGATCATTTGCATGCTTATTGAGTTCAATGGGATTTACTCCTATGCAATCATTGTTAGGATAGAAAAACTGACCGTGGGGGAGGGGGAAGGGGAAGGAGTGTATTGGAGGGGGGAAAGGAAGGGGGAGGGGAGGGCAGGTTTGATCATTTGCATGCTTATAGAGTTCAGTGGTATTCTGTGCAATCATGCTTAACATAGGTAAAACTGACCATGGGGAGGAGAAAGGGGAGTGGGAAGGAGAAGGAGTGTATTGAAAGGGGATGGGGATGGGGAGGGAAGGGCAAAGGATGGGGGAGGGGCAATAGGGAGGGGATAGGAGGGAGGGGAAGGGAGGATGGGTTTGATCTTTTGCATACTTTTTGAGTTCCATGGGATTTATTTGTGTGCAATCATGTTTGAAAATGGAAATGGACTGCCTTCAAGTTGATCCCGACTTATGTTGACCCTATGAATAGGGTTTTCATGGTAAATGGTATTCAGAGGTGGTTTTATCATTGCCTTCCTCTGAGGCTGAGAGGCAGTGACTGGCCCCACATCACCCAGTGAGCTTCATGGCTGTGTGGGGATTCAAACCCTGGTCTCCCAGGTCATGGTCCAACACTGACCCGGAGGAGGGGCAGGGAGGGGAGGGAGAGGAGAGGAGATTGGGTGGGTAGGCAATGGGCAGAAGGGAACCCCCTTTCCTTTCCAAAAGGAAAACATTGTGAACAGTATCATTGCTTTTCAGCATTTCCCCCACCTTTTTATTCTAAAGTAGGCACATGTAGCATCCCACCCAAATTTAAACTAAAGCCATCCCTGGCCACATCCACACCAGACCTTTATTTCACTTTGGACAGTCATGGCTTCTCTCAAAGAATCCTGGGAAGTGTAGTTAGTGAAGAGTGCTGAGAGTTGCTAGGAGACACCCTGTTTCCCTCATAGAGCTTCAGTCAGAGTGGCTGACTGTTAAGAATTCGGGATTTGGCCACCCCTTTGAATATCTGTAAAGAGTTTCTGTAAGAGAGGGGTTAATAAATCTTTGTATTTTTTATAGAAAGCACCACTATAACCATCTAGACCTGGTGTTTTATTTGGTTTAAGTTTGTTAATAGCATTTGAGATTTCCAAAACTGATATTTCCCTGTCTTTTAAATTGTTTTTATATTGTTTTAAATTTTAAAATTGTGTTTTAAATTGTTTTTAAAATATGTGTGTTAAATTGTATATTTGTTTTAATGTTTTTGATTGCTGTAAACCGCCCAGAGAGCTTCGGCTATGGGGCGGTATACAAGTGCAATAAATAAATAAATAAACCACTCTGGCCACTGGAGCTCTGTCAGTGGAATAGGAATCTCCTCTCAGCACCCTTCAGAAACTACCCTTCCCAGAATTCTCTGAGGGAAGCCATGACTGTCTCAAGTGAAATCAAAGTCTGGTTTGGGTGTGGCCCCCTGATCACTCAAGCCCAGCAGCTGTGAGTCTGGCTTTTAGAACACTGGCAGTTGGTTCTTACTGAGCATGCCCCGCGTTATTATAGGGCGCCAGCCAAAATTTCTTAAATTAATTAAAAATCAGCCAGGCATTTTTGTAACTTTTAAACTGCAGAAGATGAAGGTCAGAGTATGGGGCAATGTCAGTATTAGGATTACAGGTACTCTGTGGCTGATTTTTAATGAATTTCAACAGATTATGAGAACTCAGAGAAAAAAGTCTAAAAGGGCTCGGTTTTTCTCTCTCTTTTTAGACTTTGAACTCTCGATTCTCTCTGACTATCACCATGAAAATTGAGAGTGTTGTTAAGCAAGCATTTCTGAGTTCAGGACTATCAGTTTTGTAAGGTTTTGTTTTGAAATGAGCTTATGGGAAGCATCAGAATGGCATGGGGGGTATTTTCAATTTAACTTTGCGGAATGCGAAAAATCCATGCCGGCTATAGTATACAGCCACTCTTGTGGCTGTATAATATTTTTGAACTCTTGTAATGGTAGTTAACATTTATGATGCAAGCCAAGCAGTATAAGAACTCTTTATCTGTTTTTGCCTTAGAAGCTTAAGGTTTTTGAACTTAGCTGCATTATTTTCAATTATTGCACATGTTTTCCCCCTCAACTTTCATTGTTAAAGATCCAACACAAAGAAGCTTGGGAATTGGTTCTAAGCAAAGAATGATCAGCATGCTCACAAAACTAGATAGCTAGGGTTCTTTGGAACAGTAAAACCAGCACCCTCCTAGTCAAAATTTGAAGTCTGAATATGCCCACCACCCTCTGAGAACAACTCTAGATATCTCCCACAGCAGGACAGTTTTCAAGATTGAACAATGTTTTGACCAAAGCAGAATCTTGGTCAGTTCTGAATTTAACCCATAATGTAGAATATGAGCACATGGGGGGGGAGTTCTAGCCTACCTCTCACCTTGAAATAGTAGTTCCATATCAGAACTGGCTCTCTAGGTGGGATGGAGCTGCTACACTAGCTTCCCTGTGGGTGGATCATTGTTGCTTACCAGGAGGGGGGGGCAAGATAGCTGGGAGGACTGGTGGAGCATTTGCACTGTGCCAACCTCCCCTCCACTTATCCCTCCTGCTTTGTCTCTTGAAAAGCAATGGAGACTTACTTGCCCAAAAGCTGCTGTACCATCTCCACCCCACCCAGCAAGCTGCTTCTGTTCCCTATGCACACTTAGCTTTTATGTGAAGGTTGAAAACAAATATGCAATCCTATACATGTTCATCTGAAGTGTACCATATAATTCTTCCACTTATATAGATTGGCTGTTAGCTAAGGTTGCTCATAGAACCAATACAAGCAGCCATCTTGATTTGTACTCAACACCTGTGGCATATTTCCCCAATACGGAGAGTCTGCCATATAATGTCTTTCTCACAAGACCATGGGATCTAATGGATGTGTTGCTGGGTGCAGCGGTGAAGCCTTAAAGCTGAACTTTCCCATAGATAAAAGAAAAGAAAGTGGCTTATGTTGCTCTAATATTCTCACATGATTGACATCATGGGGTTATAAGCAGATATAACCATAAATCGGAAAAGGATACCAATTGCTCATCATTTTGAAACAGTAAAGAAAAAAGTATTTTGCTTACGATCTTTTGACATTTGTAATGAAACCAATCAATTCTGGCATCTTACGAGACCCGTTTCACTTAGAAGGTGCAGGCTTCGCTAATTAAATGAGAAACACCTTTTGTTAATAATTTATTAGATATACAGGACAGCATAAAGAGACAGCCTCTAAAAATACCAGCTGCATGAACCCGGGTTTGAAATGGCTCTGTTAAAATTAAAAAGCTGGAAAAATCTTTGACTCTCTCGCTTTCAAACAGAACACAAGAAAGGAATATTTTAGCTGATTCTCACCCTCCAGGCAAAGTAGTATAAAACCCTTGGCCTGATTCCAACCCCATTATCAAAGGACCACTCACCTAATCTAAAAAAGCAGCTCTTCATCAATTTATCATTAACAAGAGCATTACAATATAATGTAGGGAAACGACTTTCCACCAGGGATTCAGTTAATGGGAGGCAAGAGCCAGATAACAAGCATGGCTGCAGATATGCCACAGTAGGTGAAGATAATATACATATATTCTGGGCAGAGAACACTACAAACAGCCCCTTTCCCTACTGTTGATGAGTTTCCCTGGAAGAGGAGGGGGAATTAAATGGCATTAAAAGTGTAAGCCTTGCAATATATTTTCTGCATTATTTGCTCAAGTAAGAAGGTTATTGCACAACTCGTCATGCCGTGGTCTTGTACAAATTGCTTAGCCACAGACAGAAATATGGCTTTCCCTTTGTTACTGAATCTGAGTGAGATTCTTCTTCAGCTGATATAGGCCCAGTCCTCATGCTAGGAATGGAAATCTCTCTCCCTCCCCCTTGCCTAGCATCCTCACAAACACAGCGACATGAAGACGGCATGCCAGACCCAGTGAGTGGCCATTTGGACATCTGCTGCTTCTAGGGGCAATTCACATGAGTGCAGTGTAGGGATGGGTGAGAACACTGATTCTGTTTGCATTTCAAGCCAAACTATCAAATCCTCACTTTCCGAAACAATATGAGAACTGAAACACAGCCACCCTTTGAAATTCGCACTTAATTCAGTTTTTGCAATGCGGTTTGCCAACCAACAATGTATACAAAAATGCATATATTTGGGGAAAGTATGGATGAAAATGAATATATGAGTGAAAATAACATGCAAAAATGCATTATATGATGAGAAATATCTTGCAAAAAGGTGTAGACTAGTTAAAACTGCCTACCAAAATGTGTTTGTTGAAAGAAATGCCACTAAGATGCTGGAGAATTTTCATAGGGATTTTTTTTAAAAAAATGCAATTTTCATAGGGATTTTTTAAAAAAATACAAATTGCTGCAGAAATGTGGAGAAGTTAATTTCAGATTGGAAAAATGAGAAACTGAGAGAACCAAAACTGACAGGTGTTTCCATCCCTAGTGCAGTGGGTAAAAAGTGCTCTCTCACACACATACACTAGCACAACTGCTAACTGGGAAATGGCCACTCTCTCTCTCTTTGAACCACCACTTACACAGCAATGCTCAACATGGAAGTTTTTACAGTGTCTGAAGTGGGCCTTCATTTTGTGCATCGTTAAATAGGTCCCGAGCAATATATTAGGATAGGTATCTTCAGCACAGAAAATTGTCTTGTCGGTCAAATCAAAGCCCTTTATTTGTGGGAGTCATATTTGGCTTCTACAAAGATTGTCGAGGGCCAGAAAAATGAAACTAAAAATATAGTCATAGGTATACATCACTCTAACATGAGGCTCTTGGTAGTCTTGCATCCAGATTACAGATTCACACCTACTTAACCTATAGCATCTGATGCTCCCTGACTATTCAGTGGTTCAGTGAGCCATTGTTTGTACTTGTGGTGAAAGCATTTGTGATGGACCAGTACCTGGGTGCCATGGTGGACTGGATGAGGATCAATAAACTGAGCTTGAATCCTGGAAAGACAGGGCCTTGTGGGTGGGTTGTTCCCATGTCTGGGAGATAGATCAATTGCCTATCCGGGATGGGGCTGCACTTCCTCTGAAGGAGCAGGTATGCAGTCTAGGGATACTCCTTGATCTACCTCCATCACTAGAGGCTCAAGTGAGCTCTGGGGCCAGGAGTGTTTTTTGTCAGCTTTGGTTGATATGCCAACTGCGACTGTTCCTGGACTGTGACAACCAGACCACAATGGTCCATGCATTGGTAACATCAAGATTCGATTACTGTAACACACTTTATGTGGGGCTGCCCTTATTTCTGGTCTGGAACCTGCAACTCGTGCAGAACGCAGCAGCCAGACTGCTTACAGGAACAGATTACTAGCAACATGTTCCTCCACTTCTATAGGAGTTACACTGGTTGCAGGTTGCTACCAGGCCAGATTCAAGGAACCTGTGTTAATTCACCAAGCCCTAAACAACTTGGGCCCAAAGTACTTTAAAAACCTGATTCCTTATGTTCCATCTCCATCACTGAGATCTGATGGGGCACTTTTGGTGGTTCCTCATACCCCTGAGGTCCAAGCCTTCAGTGTGGCAGGCCCTGCCCTACCATTATAGGTTCAGCAAGACCTCTTTCTATCTTTCAGGCATCTCTTGAAAATTGAACTTTTTAGACAGGCCTTTGTAACATGAATTTCCTTCTAACCGATTCAGTATTTATTGATGATGATAATAATGATGAATTTCATTTGTTAGTCTCCTCATACCAATGGTCTCTAGGTGACTTACAATACATAATGATAGTTTTATTGATGGTTTTATTGATTTTAAAATGTTATTGTGTCTTTGTTGTCACTGACCTGTGAGAGGGCCTTTTCAGTGAGGCTCCCGCCAGTGAGGTATGTTTGTCTACATCACTATTAACTTTCAGGGGAAAGTTGAAAACTTTCCTATTTGCTTAGGCATTTGATGGCTGAAGAGCACTGTTCCTGGCAACTTTAAGGTTATTGATGGAAGAATGTTCTGAAACCATGATTTAGAATGTTTTTAACTGTGTTCTCTATTGTTTTAATGTGATCAACCTCTGTCTCCCCACTCTCCCCTCAGTGCAGTTGTTTGTACTTCAGTTAGGAATGGGGGAGGGTTTGGGTTTGCTCCACGATTTGGATCAAACTCCCCAGCCTGTATTTGATGGCTCATGCTTGGATCACAACATCAAAATGCAGATTAGATTGCCTGTCTAAGGACTTTTCTAGAATGAGCCGCTCCTACTTACATTTTTTCTTCTTCTTTTTTGAAACCAGTTGTAGCAGCTTAGAGCACCTAGAAAGTATGGTGATTGCTGCACTTGTTGAAAAGTTTTGTGTAAAAAGCCCCTGGAAGCAACAACACATTATTACATGCCACCACTTCCCAGATAATTTTACTGAGGGGAAAAAATAGCTGCCTCCATGTACTTATGGGGGCAGCCATTTTTTCCATAGAATGTCCCTGGCTGCCTTCATAGGTACATGGAGGCAGCCATCTTTTTCTCCATAAAATTATCCAGGAAGTAGTGGCATGTCATAACATGCTGCCACTTCCAGGGGACTTTTACAAAAAAAATAATAATCCAATGAATGTGTTTTAAAAGGGGGGGAAGCTAGAAAGACCTCAGACCACCTCATAAGTTGCTTTTAAATGTATATTAGTGCGTGCTTCTGTGTGGAGTTTTGAGGATTTCCCCTTAAAAATCCACCGGAAAACAGGACAGGACAGTCCCATTCCCTCTGAGAACTGTGTCAGACCAACTTCAGAGGGTCTATCCACCACTAACCATCATCCAAACAAGCTTGGCCCAAGCCATTCAGCTTTTCCTCTATTTTTTTCTTATCTCCAACCTCTACTCCTGCCACCCCCTGTTAAAACTGCAATAGAAGATCAAGTCAGCCATTTTGAAGGCCAGGAATAAATCAGCATTTCCAAGTTTGCTCTAAGAATAGACTGGCCTTATATAATAGACATAAACCTGAAGAGGGGTGGGAGTGGGGAGAATTGCAATGTATGCATCAGATAGACACTACATCTGACTGAGAAAACTGCTGGAACTGCAGCTGAGGAGGAGGATTTGGAAGAGAAATTGGAATCAACTGTAAGAAGCTGAGATGGAGCACATCAAAAGGGTCAAGTGTGACCCAAATAGAGCTGCTGGCACACAAAAAGAGCTGCTACCTTCCAGCACACCTTTCCTTGCCTGTCACTCACCAATCGGCACACGGGCTGTTCTTCAAGGCATTCGTCTTACTTGTCACATTGGGCTGGGTGTTCATCTGCATTTATTCTCTGCATAATTTTGAAGAAATCTTTGTTTAATCCTACAAGCAGCAGGGTTGGCTGCAGGAGGTTTAACTGGAGTAATGATCTGGGAAGTGGAGAAGTGGGAAGGAGTGAGGGAGGAGAGGATGAAAGATTAGGAGCTGTGAGGGGAATATCATTTGACCGGAGCAAACAGTCGGAGACATGGGCTGCTTTCACACATGAGTCTGATTGCGTTAGTTTAACAGATTTAAAAGGTGCCGCTTCTGTCCCGATTTCTAAAATCCCTTTCACACTGCAATACCTGTTGCATTAAGGAACAGCAGCTTTTCCAGCCAATATACCGGCATTTCATGCAACTGTCTTTCACACGGCTTGTTTTTGTCCCTCACCTGTGCACACTGTTCCCCACTGTGTGGGAGGTCTAAGATCTCGTCCCGTCGCTGTGCAAGCCCTCTCCCTTTAAGATCTGACTTTTTAAATTGTTTTAGTTGTATCAAGACAGGTGTGTGTGGGGGAAATGCTGCTGCTATCTGCGCCGATGCTAGAATACCGGTACAACGGTTCATCAGGCAAAAAAAACAACAACCACAAACCCACACAACTAAAGGGTGGGAATGCACTGCATGCTGGGATGCCTGTCATGTGAGCGGCTGTAGCTAGCGAAAAACTCCTGCAATCTTCCGGGTTCCCAGCCTTGCTAACAGATTTTTTCTGGTATCATTGATCATGGAAATTAGCACTAAACTGCCACTACATTTCACTAGAATTCTGGAGCTAGCTTGTGCATCGTGTGAAAGATCAAATATAATGCACAAATTACCAAGTAAGAAATCGTCAGAATAACAGAATAAAGTGCAGTGTGAAAGCAGCCACAGTGAGATTTGCCTTGTCATTTCTGTGAAGAAACCCATGGGAGCCACAGTGTTAGTTGGAAGCCCATGTCCATGAGCTATAACATTATTATCTACAGATGAATAAGCTAGAAAGTTCACTGAAAAAAACTTTCAGGAAACAGGGAGCATACTGTAGACAATGTGTGCTAATGTCAGATAATTGGGACCAATGGATACTAACCAAGAATTCTTCCACATAGCTGGGAAAGTATAAGCATAGATTGGGTAGGTGCATGAATTGCTGCATATCTCAGCCAAAGCCCAGCATGAGGCAGGAAATCCTGGCCCTTTGTTTTAAACTGTTTTTAATGCATTTAAAACTATTGTGATATACCTTAGCACCTTATGATGAAGGGCAGGTAAATCATCATCAACCTGCATTAATATCTGGATTCATAAAACTGGTTTAACTTTGCAACCCAACTCACAAATTTCTGATAATACTGATTTACCTTACATTGTTGTTCTGAGGGTTACAGCTGGATAATTCCTGTGAAGTATTTTGACCACTTGAAAGCAATATACAAATGTTAAAAAATGATGAGGAAAAAAGTAATAATATAAAAAGATCCTGTATTTAGATCCTGGATCTGCTGACCACTGCCCCATATGGTGATCTGTGTAACTGCAGCCTCCCAGGGAAGCGCCTTCCAAGTCTGGTCTGACTCCTCCTGGGCAGAAAGAACTTTTTTTACCTTGCCACCAGGTTGCCCTCAAATCCTGCTTGTTCTTTGGTCCTGGCTGCCTGGGTTGTACTCAAATCCTACTCAAAATAGACCCATTCAAATTAATGAACCTAGATTAGTTATGTCAATTAACTTCAATGGGTCTACCCTGAGTAGGACTACCATTGAATATCACCTCCTGTTCTTGGCTCTTACTCTCTCCAGCCCTGACACCACTTGAGCATGAAAAAGTACCTCCTCCACCGTGCCCCTTAGTAATAAGTAATTGCAACCAGCTCTCACACATCCGGAAAGAAATTCCTTCAACATGGCTGACAGAACAGATAAGGTTGAGTTTTAGAACTTAACTTACAAAAAAGTAACTGTACTCAGGATTGGCTTGCCTAGTGAGGCAGGGCTGCAGCAATAACCTCCTGCTGGTGGTGTCACTGCTGCTTACCAGGAGGGGGAGGGACAAGGGAACTATCAAGTTAGAACTGCACAGGCACCCTAGCAGGAGTAATGGATTGGCTCCACCGGTGCACCCTCACAGCTCCAACCTCACCATAGCCTCACCTCCTCCCTCTAAGTAGTACCAATGATGCTGCCAAGAGCCTGTTGCTATGGCTCTGCCCCACCAGGTGAACTGCTCCGTGACCAAAGGATTGATAGATATACCTACATAAAATGCCTCATTGGTGAAACTCTCTCCCCTTTTCCATGTAACAAGTAAGATTATGGTTAGGTGACAGGAAAAAGCATTTTGTTTTTCTTCACTTTTAGGCGGCAATCCTTATACATACTGAACTCAGTGGAACTTCTGAGCAGACATGCATAGCATTGCAGTGCTGGGTATTACTCTGAAAGTTTGCTTGTTATTATGTGGTATATGGATTTAAAGTGATGCAGAAGATACCTCAATAAATGACTCCTGAGTGTGACACTACTGAGGAAACATCTCTGCTCTACTTCACTATACTTGAGTCACACCTGCTGCATTTTCAACCATTTCAAACCATTTTCAATGAGGCTTTCGCATACACCTAACCATACAAAACATTCATTTTGGAGGATAAGATGGTCAAACCTAACTGTGAATATTTGTTCTTTTATGAAAAGTTTAAACAAAATCCCTCCAGTTGTTTTTCAGCTAGAAAACAATATTTCTTTACATCAACGTATTTTGCACACATTGTTAAAAAGGAAAGAAAAAAAAGGAGGAAATCTAAACGCATTATTTTACATGCACCTCCCAGCAGTCTGGAGACTATGGGCTTATCCACATGGGAGCATAACTTCATGCTAAAGACTCTGTTTTTACCTCCATTTTCTGTTTGCACCATCTATAGTAAGGGATCAATGCCAGCTGCAAACACAGTGTTTTCTAGTCACACTTGAGGGAAATCATCAATCACGCACTTTCCTAAAGACCACGCCCTCTAATTTAACATTTCCACTCCCTCTGTTTACCTGGCAACCGAGCATGCTGTTCGTTCTACCAGTAAGTTTCATTTTTAAAAAAACAACCCCGAAGTGCGATTATTTGTATTTTCACTGGTACAATACAGATGAAATACATATCTTTGTTTGAGCCGTGTTATGCTTTTGTGCACAAGTTGGGGGGGGGGAGAAGTTGTTTGCAGCAACAACAAAAAAAGCTTGCAGAATGGAAGAGAGAAGCAGAAGTTTCTCTTCAGCCCACCAGAAATGAAATGAAAGAAGGGAGGAGGAGGGAGTGGGCATGGAGAGGGGAACGATTGACACACCCACCTACAAGCATCGGAGCAAAGCATCTGCAACCCCTAAAGATACAGAGTGAAGACATTTTTTCATTCCCTTTTCGGACTATCAGAGGATTGGGTAAGTACGGATTTACAGGGGGAAAACTGTGTGATAGCTTCTGTTTGCCAGTAACATCATATGAACCATGAAATTAAAAGAGGATGCTAGTAGCACCAGACACATAGTAAAAGCTTGTATAGATGAGCCCTACATCCCTTGCAAAGATGCTGTATGTGGTATATTGCGTATTGCATAACATGAGAAAAATACAGCCTTCATATGCAGAAAATAAGTCACTGTGCAAGTTGTGGGGTTTTTCTAAAAACAACAAGAAAAATGCCACAAAGAAAAGCAAGACAAAAGTGTAAATGAAAATGACTTGCAGGGAAAGTGGTTGTAAAACCACTCATAAATTATATATCACAATCAAAGTTTCAGAACATTTTCTGAAGCAGATACATTGGCCTCTTGACAACAGAGTGAAGTGGTCCTCTAGTTCTTTTTACTGCTCAGATGGGTTTCAGGATCTATTTCCTAGTTTGCCTGGGTTATTGTAGCTGAAGAATCAAAACTGTTTTAGATCCAAATTTGAATCTAAATTTGCTTCGTAAAACAATCTGATTTGGAAGCTGCCCAATGCAGCTCAGGAGTCTGACACTGCTTCACTGTAAAGATACCTTTAAAGTTGGATTTTTGGTGGAAAGAACTAAAGGGGATTTGCATTCTGAGTAAAAATCATCCCCTCTGATTGCAAGCTAGACCCATCAGTCACAAAGTGATTCCTTGTACTCCCTGTTCTGGCTTCAGCATAGAGAGATAAACTTTACTCTTGCAAATCTATTCCCTCTTTAAAAGCACTGGTATTGGGGAGCATGGGTGAAATCATTCACTCTGATTACAAGCTAGACCTGTCAGTCATAACAGATCTCTGCCTCTGCACCCTCCCCCTTCCCCAGTGTCTACTCTCCCTTTCCCCACATCATCCCACCTTAACGTGATATTGTTATAGTAAACTTAGATGCATTATTTTCACTTTCAGCAGACAATTGTCTGCAGCATTTTTTTCATTAGCTGGATCAGCAAGATACCACTTCAGAGCTCCCTGTTCCAATTTGTGCCACCGCACAGAGATCCTGCTTCACTTCTGACAAGCCCAGAATACCTCCAGGACATCCCACTTTGCCTCATCACAATTTCTTCATATCTGATGCGCCCTTATTAAATGGTGTCCCAAGAGAAATGGGCCAATCCACTTCTGAATGAGCCAGACCCCAAGCAGTCTTGAATCTGATTGAAAATGTGTCCACTATATGCATCTGCTAAAATCTGTTCCCAGTTTTGAATTTGACCCTAATGTTGACAGAGGTCTATGTCAATAAGCTCTTAATATACTAGTCATGTTATGTTACCACATTCTCTTGGACGATTGTCACCCTCTTGTAGCGGTAGGATCTATTGGCCAGTGCCAGTTCGAAAGCATTCCGTCGACCTAACAGACCAGCACTGAGTTCCTTCATTGCCCACTAGCTGCAGCTTTTACTAATCTGTTTTTCCCCTCACAAAAAAATGGATGTTAATATCAATATATTTTAAGGAAATATCAGTATTTTAAAGGAAATATCAATAAAATTATCATTCTTAATATCAATATTTTAGAGGTGGTTTTTTAAAAAAAACATCAAAAAATAGTCATGGGAAATTGTTACATAAAAATCCAATCTGCAACAATAGAGAATAAGTGAATTAATGGAAAATTTGGTACCAAATCTGGCCAGAATTCTAGCACATCCCTATCCTTTTTTTCCCTCTTCATTCTGTGACTGGGCTCTAAAACTCCTCTACTTTCTTGCAGCTATACTGTATCTCACATCCAGCAAGATTAAGAATTGAGCAGCGGCTGCTTGTTGAGAGAGTTAGAGAGGTTTACCTTGGAGTGTGTGTTGATTGATTTTCTGAAAAGCAGAGTGGTAGAAATTATTTAATTGTTTATGTTAACATGAGATCTGATGTTTGCTTCTTCTTTTGTGCAGTTAACATTTGAGGAGAGCACCATGATTTTAAAGTGTTTTGCCACCTTGTTTGTGCTTGTTTTTGCACTGAATGCAGTTTCTCCTGGAAGAGTTTGCAAGTTTAGAAAATGCTGTTTTGGGTTTGGAAACACTATTGAAAGACAAATGCAGGAAACAGTTCTCACTCGGCATTGCCAGTAGGGATGGGGGAGGAATTTAATTCAATTTGCATTTAAAGGCAAATCTGACTAATTTGCATATTTTGAAATGATAAGCAAACAGAAACACAGCCATCCTTTGAAATGTACACGTCTCCAAATTTGCAATGCAGTTCTTCAGCCAAGTAATGTTTAGAAAAGTACTTGTACATGGGTAAAGTGTGCATAAAAATAAATATATTTGTGAAACCAGCATACATATTAGGGGAACTGCTTTGCAAAAATGTATATATTAGACAAATTGCATACAACAATTGCATACAAATGTGTATATTAGCAGAAATTTGCACGAAAACGTTGATGAATTTTCATGACTTTTTTTTTTTAAATCACAAACTAACAGAATTTGGTGGAAATGTGAAGAACTGAATTTAAGAATGGAAAAATTAGAAACTGAGAGAAACCAGGACAAACAGATTCACCCATCCCTAATTGCCACTGGTCTGTGGTTTAAGTCAACTTCTGAGGCCCTGCTCCTCATAAAAACATCAAAAGAATTCTATCTAATCCAACATCTTGGCAAGCAGATGCCCCAGGGAAACCCAAAAGGCACCATCTGCTATTACTTCCCAGCAACTTTTTTTCAGAGGCATGCTGAAGTAGTGTATAACCATCATGACTAGTAGCCACTGACAGCCTTGCGGCACAATCCTAATCATGTCTACACAGGATAAATCCTACTGAATTCAGTGGGACTTACTCCCAGGTACATGGAATTAGGATTGCAGCTTTATACTCCATAAATTGTCAAATTTAAGGCTAGCTAAATCACTTTCTGTCACCACACCCTGTGCTAGTGAATTATACAGTTTAGCTATTTGATGTATGAAGAAGGGTTTCCTCCTTGCTCCACCTCCACCAAAGCAGCACCCACCCAATGGCCCTTACATGATATAGTTGAGATGCACCTTAACAACAGTCACCAGTTTGTCAGTTGAATTGACTATTATTTGTTATTGTTCAAGATGAGATTTCTTACCTGCCTTCACCATGAGGTCTCAGGGCAGGTTACAACAATTTAAAAATACAATATAAGAAACCATTAAAACAAATTACAGACAAGAGATAGATATTTTTCCAGGTGTCAAAGGCCGGGATAAAGAGGTGCATCTTCAGCATACAACCAAAGCTACATAATGAAGGTGCCAAAAGACACACCTCTGTGGGGAGGGAATTCCACAGCTTTGGGCTTCCACAGAGAATGCCCTCTCCTGGGGCTGCCACCCCCTGAACTTCTGAGGGCAGTGGAATTAAGTTTATTAACAGAGTTATGTACAGAATCCCTAGGCAAGTTCTTAATAGAGGCCTGCAGCAGGGTTTCTCCTAGTCCAAGGGAAGAGTGAGAGCCTAGTAATACCTCTTCAATTTTCATTGATTGAGTACTGCACCCTACCTCCTGGGCAAGCTTTCTGAGGACACAGTCCAGAATGATACTGTTTTCGAAGCTCTTAAAGCGTACCCCTGCTAAACTTTATGCAAGTATTATGTATGTGATTGTACCCATTCAGTTTGACCATAGATCAGACCTCAATCAGGTGGCTGTTTATGTGAGGCTGTATACTTGAACCAATTACAATTACTATACAGCCACAAAGGTGGTTTCTAAGAAACATGTATAATTTCCACAGTATGCTCACACAGCAACATGACAAAGGTGTTGCAATAGTTTTCCACAGCCTCTTTGCTTAGCTAGTTTCTTTGTTCTTTCCTGCCAGCATGTGTTTTATTTTAGTTTGCAATTTTGTAATACTAGCTGGTTTTTCCCTTACCAGCATCCTCTTTCTGACAGTTACTGAGGTTTAACATACTACATTAGGAAGCTCGCAAATTTTGCTCTTTGATTTCTATTATGATAAATGTGCCAGGGTATCGGGAAAATATTCAAAACAGCAAGTTATTTTGAAAGCCTCCCCACTGTTGAATTCTGCTCGTCCTATAATAAGCATATGCAGGCGCTAACGCGGATAGTTTTATCGACATTTGAGTGATTTGGAAGGTACAAAACAGACCCTCTGGATACAACTAGAAGCATCTTAAGATGGGTGGGGAATCTCAGGCCCAGGAGCCAAACGTGGCCCTCTAGGCCTCTTTATTTGACTCTCGAGACCTTCCCAGGCTATAATCCCATATCCCCAGGCTGCATACCTCAATGGTCCTGCTCTGCACTGTCCTCAATGGCTTTTGCCTGGCTGGACTGTATCCTTGAATTGCAATCATGCCTTTTGCTTGCCTAGTTGGAAGATGGAGAGATGGGTGGGGTGTGGCTGTAAAGTAGAAACCTCTGGTGTTCACTGCACAAAGATATGCCGCACTTGTTGCTCTGCCCACTTTTGCCTCTGGCCCTGCCCACCATTGGTATGTGGCCTCTAGAAGGTTGCCAATGAGGGAATGTGGCCCTTGGGTTGAAAAAGATTGCTCACCCCCATCTTAAGAGTTTGATCCTTCCCCATGTAGGAGTGAGATGTCCGTACATGGAAAGAACTGTTACTGTCCTCCTTGTCCTCCTCCTCCTCCTCCCACGCACCTGGGCAGTCTGAGGAACATCCCCATGCAGTCTTATGGATGTTACTCAAGATTTGGAACTCGAGGTCCCCAAGAGGGATGACTGGATGGGGAATATGGGAAACATGGACAGACCTCCCATTCCTCAGACTTCCAAGGTGCAAGTACACTGAGGCAAAACAGGTTTCTCTTGAGTTGTGTGCCCCAACAAGATTTGTTTTACATATATGCATTCATAAGTTTATTCTGTCCCGTGTCTACATTTTTGTGTGATCTTTTTTTTAAAAAAAAACTAGGAAATATGGAAAAGTGCAAAATGGAAGGTTAACTTATTCCAACCTGTGTATTGGTCCAAAAAGTGCAAATCAAGCTGGTTCTCTTAAAAATGCAGGTACCAGCACTCATATCTTGATAAAAGTGTTGTGGATGCCAGCACAAAAGAGCTTCTATGGACAACAAAATAAGAGGTGCCTGTAATCTGTACCAGTGAGAACCATCACCAAAAAGCACTGGGTTTAGTGTTCACTGAGTGTGTGATTTTTGTTTACTGGTATCTATGCCATTATATAAGACAGAGCATAATGATGCCAATAACAAACCACGTGAGTTGCTGCAACCAGCTTAAATGGGAGTACCAGTCAGAGAAGACTGAGGACAGTGAGTGCAAAGGAGAATGAAAATGGTGCCATGAAGAATATGAGGAGTCCTGAACAGCACTGAAAAGTGTTTGCAAACTGCCAGAAACAGAAGCCATTTTTTTTATGCACACAAAAAGTAAGGCACATATAAAAATAGGTACATTGTTTTGGCTTATCCCTAATGTTTATTTCTGATTATATTGTGAACAGCCTTGAGCATAAGCCATGTGGAAGGCAAATGGTAAATCTCCAAAATAAATATGTATTTATTTACATCATTTTTTATTATTCATTCATTACCAATAATCCCTTGGAGCAACATGTGTTAGACAAAACTGTAGAACCAATGCAAAATTATAATGGAAAAGATTAAAAAGATGTTTGAAAAATCATAGAAGAGCAACCGGCATGAATCACATGCATTAGCAGAAATTGTTTTCAATGGCTTTTCTAAATTAAAAAAATACATTTATTTATTTATATTATTTAAAGTTACACACATGGCAAATATATATATCAGGATGGCTTATAATAATGTATTTTACCTGATGACTGAAACTAAAGACAAAGGGAAGCAGGAGTTCCAGAGGCTGGGTGCAACCACTAAGAATGCCCTGCTGTGTCCCATACCTGCACCAAGATCACTGAAGACTACTGGCTGAGTTGGGAGTGGGAGATACTGCATGGCAGTGGTTCCGCTCCTACTTGGCAGGTCGATTCCGGAAGGTGGTGCTTGGGGAACACTGCTCGGCCCCATAGATTCTCCAGTATGGGATTCCACAGGGGTCAGTTTTGTCCCCCATGCTGTTCAACATCTACATGAAACCGTTGGGTGCGGTCATCCAGAGTTTTGGAGTGCGTTGCCATCAGTCACTGATGACACACAGCTCTATTTCTCCTTTTCATCTTCTTCAGGTGAGGCTGTCAATGTGCTGAACCAGTGCCTGGCTGCAACAATGGACTTGATGAGGGCTAATAAACTGAGGCTCAATCCAGACAAGACTGAGATGCTGTTAGTGGGTCGTTCCTCTGACCGGATGGTGGATGTCCAACCTGTCCTGGATGGGGTTGCACTCCCCCTGAAGGAGCAGGTTCATAGCTTGGGGGTTCTCCTAGAATCATCTCTGTCACTTGAGGCTCAGGTAGTTTGGGTGGCACGGAGTGCCTTCTATCAACTTCGGTTGGTGGCCCAGCTATGCCCCTATCTGGACAGGGATAGCCTGGCTTCAGTTGTCTACACTCTGGTAACCTCCAAACTAGATTACTGCAATGTGCTCTATACGGGGCTGCCTTTGAAGACAGTTCGGAAACCAGTTTTGGCAAAATGCAGTAGCCAGATTGGTAACAGGGACCAGACGGTTCAAACATATAAAACCGATTCTGGCCCATTTGCATTGGCTGCCTGTATGTTTCCGAGCCCGATTCAAGGTACTGGTTTTAACCTATAAAGTTTTACATGGCTTGGGACCACAATACCTGACAAAACGCCTCTCCCGACACAAACCCACCTGTACACTATGCTCAACATCAAAGGTCCTCCTCCGGGTGCCTACTCCGAGGAAAGCTGGGAGGCTGGCAATAAGGGAAAGGGCCTTTTTAGTGATGCCCCCCAAATTATGAAGTTCGCCTGGTGCCAACATTGTTATCTTTTCGGTGCCAGATCAAGACTTTCCTTTTCTCCCAGGCACTCTAACAGCATGTGCTGAGCTCTGACCTCAGGTCTTTTACCTGGTTTATCTGCGCTTCATGGTTTTAAACTTTGTATGGTTTTTAAAATTGTAGATTTGTTTTTAATGTTTTAATTTTTGTAAACTGCCCAGAGAGCTTTGGCTATGGGGTGGTATATAAATGTAATAAATAAATAAATAAAGAGAAGGGAAATAGAAACAGCTCAAAATCCAGATAAACTGTGGAAATAAAATAAATAATCTGTGTATGTACAGTGCAAATGTCTGCACAGAGGGAGCCTTTATGCATACAGCTGTACTTGCAAAAGCTTCCACATAGTCTGGAACTGCAATCATACAGGATTCCAGATTGCCTGGAAGCCTTTGCATGTATAGCTTGTACGACGGCTTGTACAACAACTTTAACTCTCAGATTTCTTATGCTAATGTTATGTTGGTTCTCACCCATTGAATGGAATCCAGTTAGTGCCCTTATGTTTATGGAAGGGTTTTTGATCCAGCAGAACATCTTCACTAATGGAAAGGGAAGGGATTTTTGCATCTCCCCCTTTCCCCCTGGATCTCCCCCATACACAAGACCTTTTACCTTAATTTTTTTTTTCTGGGGAATCCTCCAATCCTCTGCCGCTGTTAAGTGTATTTTGAAGTGTTGCCTAACTCTCTGGAGCTGATTTTCATGGGTGCTGCAGCTGCAGAAAGGAACAGAAATTGGCTAAGGTGGCATCTTCTTCAAGCAGAGCATTTACTGGTTTCATGAGTTCAAGGGCATGAACTGGATTCCACACTTTCTTTAGGTGTGGATGTAAACTTCAGTAATCAAGGAAGTGAGACAGATATAATTAGAGCCTTAATCCCATAAACTCTTGATAACTTGAAGTACCTGTTTCTGAAAGACTGGGATTCCTGGACATGGTATATGTCCGGAAAAGGAAGAAACAACAGCATACTGATAAAGTGTCCCAACGTGTTCCCCAAATTATCAATGAAATTATCTCAGTCAAATTATTAAATGGCATTCAGAATAGCAAGAGACATATGTAGCATGAATCCTCAGTGTTCTATTCACTTATTTCAGATGTTCTTCTATGTTTGCTGCACTGCCATAATTAAACAAGCAACCTATTCCGCAGAGTTCTTGGGTTTGACACCAAATATCTCCCGAAATATTCCTCCACCTTAGGGATTCAACCCAAACTGAAGGCTGCCTTGATGAAACAAAGAGCTAAGCACAAGCAAATTTGTCACATTTTTTAGTGTACTGCACACTTTCCAAGTTTCATAAGAAGATCCATATAATTAGATTAGATTAGCGAGGGTGAGGGGAGGGGGGAGTTGAATGGCAAGGTCAGTCTCTTGCCCTTTCAGTAAATTAGAGAAGATTGCCATAAATTGCATAATATAATGAAACACCAATTTGCATATTAGCTGCTATATTAAAAGGGATCAGTTTTAGCTCGCCAAGCAGAACAAATAAAAACATGCATTTTAATAACTCAAATTACTCTCAGGAAGTGACCCTCAGCAGAAAGCCTGATTATCACTACTTAATTAGAAGCCTTGGAAATCTAAATCCTCCTTTAAATCTTATTCTGTGTACAGTGAAAGATGAAGCCATGAGTTTTGTCTTAGATTCAATATTTACTCTTTACTAATATGTTTGCAGGGGAGACTTTCCAAGCATTAGAAAGATATGCGGGTGGGGTGTGTGGAATTAATATTCAAAGAAAGAGTGAACCAAACCTGTGTCAGCTTGCAGGTGCAAAGCAATTAACAAGCTGGCATTTACAATCTTTTTAATTAATTAATTAAAAATGCAAAGCTGACTTTCATTTCTTTAAATGTTTGAACATTTTATCCATCAATAATAAACCACTCCTTGCATGCTCTTCTGCAACAGCTGGGAAATTAGAAACTTTTGGAGCTGGCATAATAACTGAGTATGGGCATTTTACGTGCTCAGATATATGCTAAAGCTCTAATGTGGGCACCATGTATTAGTTTAGTATGTATCCCTTTGTTTAGCAATGGAACACAAGGCAAACAACAATCTTCAACATCATGTAGAATAATTAAGTTAGCATCTCATCAGGATACATTTTCAAAAGAATTATTGCTCTTTTCAGAAAAGCATTGTGAGCAAAAATGCCATTTCCTTTGTTTAATTTAAAAGCTCAAGGCTTGTGTGGATTATAAAAGTTGAAAATATGCTTTCCCACATGTTTGCTAATATATGAGCAAAATGTTCATATCAATGTTATAAGGTAAATATTTGATGGATGTCACTGCAGGGCATTGGCTGGGGATGAATTTCTGGTTCTCAGATTTTGAACAATTCATACTTAAAAGACAACATCATTATTGCAGTTTAATTAAAACATAAATACTGCATTGTTACCTCACTAGGCATTCGCTCAGCTGGAACTAACTGTATTTGCTTAATCTACAATTTTAGATGTATTAGCAAAAATAAATGTTGGCGAATATAAGAGCCTGATTACATATCTTGGGTAAATTGGTGATAATGAGTCAAGAGACTTTGTGTTCATTCACATATATTAGAATAAGAATCATTATGAAATTAAAGCTAAGATTAATCCTGCTAATGACACCATGGAGCATCTGGGAATAAGATAACCCAGATGTCAAATTCTCTGTGATAGTGTGCTGCTATTTGATAGAGTAACCCCTTGAAGTATTCTTCTAAGGCTGCTGGCTGGTACCCCACAGTCCCAGCACTTGAAATGCAAATGAGTGACAAGATAGACTAATAATGAGAGCAGATTCTAGCAGTAAGGAAAATGAATAAATTAAAAAAATCTCAACCACTGATAAGAACAAGCAGCAGGCGCCCCGATGTCCTCAATTAGGGTGGATGACATCTGCAGTGCATTTCTCTCTAATAAAGCCCTCACTCTGTATTCCAAAGCACACGATTCTAACACTGTTAACATTTTAATGTCTTGGGCGTGCATGGTAACATTAATTACAAGATGATTTGGACGACTTCTGAATCTCTTTTATGTCTTCCTCTGAGTAAAAATCTGAGTCGCTGCTTTGATATCATAAATAAAATGTAGAGACCTGCCAAGCATTAAAGCTTTCCTGAAGTAACTCAGATCTGCCAAGTTTCATTAAACCTTGATAGCTAAGTAAAGAGCATTCTCTATGAATTTAAAGATGGGGGGACATCTATACATTTTAATGTGAGATTTTATAGCTGGCTAGCATCTCCCCTTTTTTCAGGTTATGGATATTTTTTTCCTGTTCTTACTTTTTTATTTTAATTAGTAAACTGTTTAAGCGGAGGTCATTTCTTAGCAGCTGCTTTCTTTTGCTTTTGCTCAGTCTTCTGGTAATAAACAACTTTATTTTTTTTTAAAAATTGTTTCTTCATCCATCTTTAACTCAGGTTGTTTTTTTCACAGTCCATTTTCTAGGCAGAAGACTACTGTAGAACTGACAAGTGGCTGCTCATTGTATATCCCACTATCCATCTCATCCAAAGATCTATATGCAAGACATGCGTACTAGGGTATCAAAGATATTACGACCACATATTATGCACCTGTCCCAACGTAGATTATTCACCAAAATTCTCTTGTTCACTACCCAGAGAATGTTAAGTTATTTGGTAGTGTATAAATGCTGTGAGTAAATGAAATAAGGCAGGGCAATAAAATGCCCCTGAAGGATCAAGTGGGTAGGTTTTGCAAGGGTAGTATATGATGTTATTGATGTCTACCATTTGTAACTTACCACTTTTGAACTTACATATTCTGTGGTCTTTGGTTTTTTGGATTCTTCATCCACTCACAAATAATTTAAAGAGCAGGGCAGTTTAGCCTCTGCTCTGATGGCATTCTGTTACTCCGCCTCCTTTTGAAGTATGCTCCTCCCCTCATGGAATGCTGTGCGTTACAATATTCCACAGTGGATGGAGTCATATTCCCCCGAACAGAATTTGTCTTCCATGTTTTAGGCTTCTTTCTGGTTCCCAGTAAGGTTTGAACTAATATCTCTCTGGCAGAGTTCAGGTTTGCTGTTGTCACTGAACATGAACAGGATGGAATAATTCATTTGTATATCGGGTGTGAGGGTCCTGCAATTATTTGGGATACTATATTTTTTCATATTAGGAGGAAGAACCAATATTTAAAGTTCAAAACAAATACACTCTTCCAAATTCCCAGAAATTAACTGGCAATAATATTTACACACAACATTTATTATTCTTTATTGTCTTGTAACACTTGATTAGGTAGCCCTTGTCATAACTGGACAAGTGTGAACTGACTCCACTGCAGAGCATGTGATTTGATGTGATGTTTAAGTCTGACCTGTGGTGCCTCACCCACATATGCAAGTCACCGCTTGAAGACCTGATGATATAGCCACCTTGCTTTAACTATCTAGATCTGTGCCTAGTCAGTGCCTCAGTGGGAAACTATTGAAGAGTCCCTACATACAATCTTGAGATCCATGATGAAAGAAATATGGTATATAAAATGTTCTAACAAAATGTGTACACACAAATCTTCCTTATTCCATCAGACCATTGGTTCATCTAGTCCAATACTGTCCACTTCACAGTTTTCCTCCTGAATTTCACAGTGCTCGGATGCTCTAAACCATTGATCATCAACTGATGTGGTGAGTCACAACAGCAGCACTATTGCTATCATATCTGAGCATAAGGCTGGCAAAGCCCATTACACTGCAGTTCCCAAGTGCCAGACAGCCACATGACTGTTAGGTGTTTCACTACACAGGGGACTCTGACAGGTGAGTTGTCCTGCCCACCTGTCAAAATTGTCCTGCACCATGGGGTCAGATAATGATCTGGCCCCCTGGGCCAAAAAGATTCCACAATCATGACCTAGACTGTACATGTCTATAGTCATCGGCCCTTTCTATGACAATGGTTGCACCTTTTCCAACAGTTTCTGGACTCCGACATGGACAGCCTGGCTCATACTAGCTTTTCTCCATGCAGTCATATATGTGCACTTCAATTACACTAAGAGGACTCCTGAATGAAAGACACCAGCCCTTAAAAAGTTTACCTTAATTGCTAAATAGTGATATAGAAGACTCAGGCCCGGCGCCAGCAGGCAGCCAGGTTGGGTACTGGCCGAGGGCCCCTGCAGCTGACGAAGGGCCCTGCAGCTGGGGCTGGGCGGGTGTAGCTCCCACTCTGCAATCCTCACTAGCATTGGGTTGCAGAGCATGTGCCCCATGACCCAATGCTGGGGTGGATCGTGGAGCAGGAGCCAGTCTCCCAGGCAACACACACACACACACACTTCCTGTATTGCCATTTCAACATGCTGAGAGAGCATGCTTACCATCAACCAAGATGGTGTCGGGGGTGTCAACACCCCCCCCCGCTGCCACCTCGGGTGAAAGCAGGCATGTGTACACAGCTGATGTGCTGATGCAGCCAGGCCTGTTTGAGCCCTGGGTGGAGGCAGTAGCACTGCTACATCGCCACCGCCAAAGGTCCTCTGCAGTCTGGTGCCCAAGGGCCCACTGCAGTCTGGTGCCAGCCTTGAGAATACTATCCTTTGCATACTAGCTTGTAAATAAGTACAATATTCTGGCGGGGGGTGGCAGAGCTCTTATATCAGCACTTAAAGCTCAATTGTATTCCCTATTGTAGAATATTTAGACCAGGTATGAGGAACCTGTGCCTCTCCAGATGTTGTTGGACTCCCAGTTCCCATCATCCCTGACCATTGGCCATGCTGGCTAGGACTGATGGGAGTTGGATTCCAACATCATCTTGAGGGTCACAGATTAGCCATCTTTTATTTAGATTCTGGGAGGCCTAGTTTCAGTTATGGGCACTCTTGGGCATGTCTAATGGGATTTTGATCTTTTCCATCTTTAAACAGCAGACTCCAGTGACATACTACAAGGTGCTTTTGAAACTGTCAAAAGCTGTTTGCCAAATGGCACAGGAAAACTCATCTGAAAAGCTCAAGCTCAAACTCATCTGAAAAATTCAAGCCCAAAGTTTCCTAGGACACGCAGAAACAATTCTGCAGTTACTTGAACTGCGGCCCATATTTGTTCAAGGTGCTTCAGAGAAAGAACTAACAGAAGCAGGCACTATTTTATTAATAATAATTAATTAATTAGTTTGTGAATCGCCTTCCACAGGTCAATTTACAGACATATCCTTAAAACAGCTAAAATGTTTTTTAAAACAGTGCAAGAACAACCAAATATAGTCTGAAACGCAACACAAAATGAACACCTAAGGCAAAGACATTGTCACCCAGCTGGAAAAGCTGGATGAAACAAAAATGTCTTCAGTTGTTTCCAGAAATTACAGATAGTGGGTGCCTGTCATATCTAGACAGGAACACTGATCCACAGAACAGGGGCAGCCACACGGTAAGCCCCGCTCCGAGTTACTGTGGTAACACAGAATTAGTAACAGTCCTCAAAAATTCTCCATCTTTGAGATGGATTGATTGATTGATTGATAAAATTATGTATGAGTTACCTTTTGTCGCCCCCCCCAAAGGCTCCCAAGACAACCTGCAATTTAATTCGTGTTTGTTTTATACAATTTTCACAGCACAGGCTTTGATTCCTAAATAATATCCATGGTCTAGAGGTCATTATAAAAATAAATGCATTTAAAAAGTAGAACAATCATGAGAAAAGGAGGATTGCTGTTTTCTAAATCCACAAGTAAAAACATAGGAATGTGTTGTCACTTTTCAAAGAATTTTGTCTGGTGCTCTTGGTACACTTCCCCATCCTCCCAAAAATTCACTTTTGTTGCACACGAAGATGCAACATTTCAAAGTCTGGTTTCTGACTACTTTGTGCAAGAGGAGATGCACATACCTGAGCACATCACATTCCTAAGTTACACTTACATAATAAGATGGTCTGTGAAATTGGTCAAGTACAAGCTTCTGCTTGATGCCGTGAACTGAATTATTGGGCCATTAATATTTAAAGGGTAGCTTTTTACATAAAGTTGCATGCTTAACTGTATATGTACAGCATGTGCATATACCACAGAAAAGGGGGAAGTTGCAGGCCAATTTTGTACTGGTAAAAGTCCTTAACCTGCAAGCAAACACGTTCTCAGAATTACTATACAGGGAATTTTTGATAGAAATGCATAAGTCACTGTTACAAGGGTCTTTTCTTCCCTTGATGCTTGGACATTACTGCCATTAATATTAATGTGAGGCATGCATGTAGAGGAGACAGCCCCCTAATTAGTGTAATATTCCTAGCAGAGGCAATATTCCTAGCAGAGAGACCATTTTGTACACCTTAATTGCACAAAATTGGCAACAAGTTACAGTATCCATAGCTCAAATGAATACACAGGCACACGAATCCTCTTGTGGTGGAGAGATGTGTCCAGACTTCAGTGTCTGGGTGACAAAAGCTTTTTGCACATGTGTTATCCCTTCAACCCTTGCTACCTAGCCTTTGGGGATTTCACAACGGCTACAGCCACGATTGTGATCATATCCAGCAGCAGAGACTTTAGCTCCTTTTCTGTAAAATCTTGCCTTCCAACCAGGTGGAGATAATCTTTTCAGCCATTTATTTTAACAGACAGTCTTCACAGGTGATCCATTTATTATCAGCACTTTGATAGAATGTGCCATGGAAAAAATCTAAGTCAAACAATTTTTAAAATATATTAGGATTAAATAGTATGGTTCCACATTGAATTCTAGTGGTTTTTAAGTATCTGCAAAATACTCTTATAGGAAACACTGCTTTTAGTAGTAGTAGTAGTAACAGTAGTAGTAGTAGTATTCCTTCTAAAATCAGATAGATTTAAATACTTGCTAAAGTAATTCCTTCCTTTGCCTTTGGCTTTTATTGGGAACATATTTTGTTCTCCCTGAAACAATGAATGTGCATTGAATGTGCTTTCATGTATGGTATAGAAACGACCATAGTCTTTTCAGTGGGAATGTTTCTATGTTTGGTTTGGTCTAATCCTGCCCTTTGCTTTGTACACAACTAATGGAGTTTATGGAGTGAAGTAACAATTAGGTGCAGGATTACAGTCTTTGGTTGCAGTCCCAGTCCCAGTCCAACTATAGTTACAAGCATCTAGTCCAACCTTTCCCAACTAGTGGGCCACCAGATGTTGGTGGACCACAATTCCCATCATTCCTGACCATTAGCAATGCTGGCTGAGGCCAATGGGAGTTGTGGTCCAGCAACACCTGGTGGCCCACTAGTAGGGAAAGGCTGATCTAGTCACATGCAAAAATGCTAGTGGTTCCAGATACAGATGTGCATCTTCACTCACATCAAAAAGCACACCCAGCCAGTTACATTGGACCCAAATGAACAATGTAGTAGAAGAGATGTACATCCAGATGTGCATCAAGAAGACATTCAGAAGGCTAGATCTTGCTAGATCGGAGTTATCTCATACTATTTAATGTCTTACTTTACTCAGTATACTGGCAGGCTGGCAGCTTTAAACAGTGCTCCTTTAACTCGCCTATCAAGAAAATTGATTAGTAACTAACATTATCCAACAAAGATACAAAGAAAACTTCCATAAACTCTAAAGTAGCATAGCTGGGGCAGTTTATACTCTGCATATTTATGTCTACCTTCCATCAAAAGCAAAACAAAGCTAAATCTACTCCCAGAAAAAGCCAACGCCAAATTTTGCATTCTGACAACTTATGCAAATCATATGTGTGCACATTTGCTTATCTTGCAGAAGTGCACTCATTTGCATGCATTATTTTAAAAATGATATTCAGCAGGTTCTGGGGGATGGGGGGCAATGAAATATGTGGTCACCAGAAAAGGACAGGGAAGAAAAATAAGAGCATCAATAGCGTATGGGGGAGCATGACAGAAGGCTACGAGTAAAAGAGTGGCAACTGCAGAGCACTAGGAGCACATGAGTCTTGCTCTCAGAATGTTGTTCTCAAGACTTTTATGGCCTCTCTGCATTTTTAAGAAAATGACATATCAAACCATGAAGGCTAGATATTTGGGATATAATCTATATCCCATATATTTTAAAACAGTTGAATTGCAAGTGTGGCATAGCGTGTGGCTGCAATGCTATACACACTTACCTGGGGTGGGGGGAGTCCCATTCAACTCAATGGAGCTTACTACTGATGACATGTGTAGCAATTAGCAATGCATTCTACAAGACTAATTTAAACCTTGCTATAAACTCACTGAGGTGGCCTTAGAGAAGCAACTCTCAGTGTTAGCTTTCACGGGCTTACATACATGTAAAATGGGCCTACTAATAGTACTGATCTTACTCATAAGGAGGCCCAAGGGCTTTGGCATACCCACATGAAAGTTTTGGCATTTTTCACTTTCTCCAGAAGGTTACTATGCCATATCGCAAAGTGGTTTTGGTATCCTCTCAAGTTTCAAAAGCAGTTGGGAATGTGACATGGGGAGTGGGGGTGGAGTGCTGTTCAAGAAACATAACCTTAGAGAGCCCGCTTTGGCATGTGAAACAAAACATTATTTGGATCCTAAGCAGTGTTGCCATAATACAAGGACAGGGAACCTAAGGCCCTCCAGATGTTGCTGAACTACAGCTCCCATCATTCCTGACCATTGGCCATCCTGGCTGGTGATGATGGGAGTTGGAGTTCAACAACATCTGGAAGACCACACATTCTCCATTGCTGCTCTAGGGATTATTGAGACCATGCTAGAGGAGAGGACCTCTGCCATTTATCATCTTGACCAGACCGTGATTCACCCTGTTCCTACAGCACCTGTTACATCTCTGTGTTTTTGACTCGCAATAGTCTAACAATAACAATGACTGAAAAGCTTCCTCATTCCCCTAAACCAGTCATTCCCAACTAGTGGGCCAACAGATGTTGTTGGACCACAATTCCCATCTTTCCTGACCATTGGCAATGCTGGTTGAGGCTGATGGGAGTTGTGGTCCAACAACATCTGGTGGCCCACTAGTTGGGAAAGGCTGCCCTAAACTGAGTTGCTGAAAAAGAATGCTGAGGGGGGAACTAGAAGTGGATTTTTGTGTGAAAGGACTTGTGAGCTTGATTCTGATACTGATCACAAATTCCTGGGCTGAGCCTGGGCTCAGAGGTCCTTTAAAACTGTTTGTACCTGGTTCTGGTTGGGAGATCTCAGAGTTCCAGGAAGGTCTCACAAGCCTAAAGTCTGTTCAACCCTGCTGTAAAATGCTAGATAAATGCATGAAAGATGTTGATGAAGATGATGATGATGATTGCTACGCCCTCCTTTCCCCTTTTCTTTTCTTTTCTTTTGTTTTCAAAAAGAACACTGGTGTATCATGCCCTGGATAGCAGAACAAGCTAGTCTTCATTTTTTCAAGCCAAAAGCTTGTCTTGAGAAATGACCGCAGCTGCTTTCGACATTTAATCGTTCATTTCTTGAGGAGCTCAAGCAGCAACAGTGTAAACACTTCCAGTTGAAAAGAAAACGCTATCTGTCTTCACATTTCTGGATGGACTTCTTGGTCTTTAACAGTCAGCCTATCCAAATGTGATGGCTCACTGGCAGATCGTCACACGTGCCCATCTGTCAAGGTGGCATTATGCCCGTTTGCACAGGTACCATGCCAGTTTTCAAGCAGCACATGGACAGCAATGAAATACAAGATGAGAAGGGAAGCTTTCAGAATACACGAAGTGACACTTTATTTGTGAAAAGCTCCCTCCCGGTGTCAAGCAGTGCCAAATTAAGAACACATGCTTCATTACAAGAGATCACATCTGTTGACAAACATTGGCACATTAACCCATCTGCCCAGAATTAATCTGATTCAAGACTGAATATTTTGAAGCGAGCAGAAAGAAACATCCAACTGGAGACATACAATCGCAGACTCATGGGGGAAAAGGATTCAAAGTATTTGTCATCCAGAAAGCTAAATAACATCCAAATTTGAACTTGGGATAATTTTAGCATGCATATCAATGATAGGGTACTGCATTGTTTGCAAAGAACTGATATGTGATTAAACATTACTTTAGATGCCCACTGGTGTGATGGGGTGATAATGGGACTAAATACTCAAGCGGGCTGTGCCAGGAGCATGACTACCAACCATGTGTGTGGATGTTTACACTGTTTTAAAAAGAGAGATGGAGGTGGTAAAGCAAAAGAGATACATGCAGAGGTAGATAAGGAGTATGTAGTGGAAGAAGAAAGACAGGCATATGTAGCAAAAAATGGAAAGTGGGTCTTATGTAGCAGGTCGATACCGTGGGTAGGGAATGGGAGAGAAATGCAATTCAGTTCACACGTAAAGACAAACCTACCAACTGGCATTTTCTGAAACGATATGTGAACCAAATCACGGCCATCCTTCAAAATGTGCCCTTCTGCTAATTTTGTAATGCAGTTCTCCAGCCAAGTGATGTGTACAAAAATGCATGTGCTGAGGTAAACTGAGTAATCAAAGGGTGAGAAAACGTGGCAGAGCTTGGAAAAGTTACTTTTTTGAACTACAACTCCCATCAGCCCCAGCCAGCACATGCTGGCTGGGGCTGATGGGAGTTGTAGTTCAAAAAAGTAACTTTTCCAAGCTCTGAAACATGGTGTCCATACATGTGGGAACTAGTCCATTGCACTTGAGATGAGATGAAACCTTATACCTGAGCTTTATTGACATGTCGTGGCACTGGCATACATTCTTCCCTCCCAAACTTTGCCTGACCCTCCCTCTGTTATTTCCCCACTATTGTATATACCTTTGGGAGTAGGGACCTGCCTTTGTTGCCTATATAATTTTCTAACATGCCATGTAGTGATATGAAATTGATAAATAAAATGTGACTTTCTGTGCGAATCACCCCGAGTGAAGGAAAGAGTCCTCATAATATTCTTCAGTGATCTATCAACAAGAAATTAAAATTGCAACCCTAAGAAATTTACTATACTACACTTTGAGATGGAGGAAAAATTCAATTTTGTTTCACCCATCTCGAATCAATATGTGAACCAAAACATAGCTATCCTTCTAAATTTGAGCTTCTAAGAATGTTGCAGTGCTCTTCTCCAACCAAACAATATGTACAAAAATGCATTATATTAGGGGAGAATGTGCATAAAATGCATATATTAGTGAAAATAACATACAAAATGAATTATAGTAGGGGGAAATTGCTTACAAAAATGAGTATGTTAGTCAAAACCCCATTCAAAGGATGTATTTAATAGGAGAATTTCACATTAAAATTCTGATTAATTCTCATGGGAATTTTTTTTAAAAAAAAAAACCAAATTGCTGAAGAAATGTGGAGAACTGTATTTAAGACTGGAAAAATGAGAAACTTAGAGAACTGAAATCTACAGATACCTGCATCCCTAACTATGTTGTATTGTACTCAACTACACAATCTGAGGTAGTTTCACTGAGAGCCTTACTCAACAAAGTGAGCCACTATTCTTAAATTTAGCTTAAATAATGTGATTTCTCTAATTAAGACTATTTGGCAGGGAAGAGGAGCATGGAGGCAGGGTGGACAAATAGGGAAACTAAATCCAGCCCTCCTTTCCTCCTACCAGAGAGCTGACTGATGCTATCAATGATTTTTCTCACAGGGCTACTTTCATTCCTAGAAGCTGATTCAGAGAAGGAGCCAAATGTACAGTGCATATTTGCGCATCACTTAGGACGTGTGGGCAGAAGGCAGCTTCCATGTGCTTATCCCCCACCCCCTCGCTGCATTGGTGCATGTGTCTGCGTGTCTATGTGTTTATTATTTTTAAAGTACTGTTTTGCCAGTGTTAAAAGAGCTGAGGCCTCTGGGGGGAGAAGGGAGGAAATAGCTCATTGATGGTGGAGACAAAAAAAACAACTGCTCAGTCCAAGCTAGGAAGACAAAAATATGCTTGAGTTTAAGAGTTCTTGTCCACAGTTGGCCTTCATCTTAGTGCTTAGCCTCCATGAACCCTCTCACAGCATAATATTGTTCACAATAAAACACAGTCCTTCAAGTCGATTCTGACTTATGTTGAGACTTTGGTACATTGTTCAAGTGAAACATCTGCAGGATTGTGGGGATGATGGGTCATGATCAGGTTTTGAATCCAGTTACCATCCTATCAACTGAGGCTACAAACAGTAGCAAGACTGGTCCTCACTCCCACCCAGAAATGAATGAACTCCATGGGTTGCAGAAGACATCTCCTCGAATGCAATCAGCAAGAAGCGGTAAAAGGATAAGGTAGCACTTCAGGCAGGACTGTCTCCTAAGCAGATGCAATAATCAGGGCAGTTAAACCACCCATGGCGTGTATTTACATTTTGTTTTGCTACATTTATAAAGGGATTTAGCATACCAATTTTTCATGCATTTAATAGACTAAGAGCATGAGGTGAAGTTTATTTATCCAGACGGACGGACAGACGGACGGAAAGAACAGACAGGTAAATATAGATATGCTATTAGTGAGATCAAACATTAGCATTCCTTTCAAAAGTCTTATCAAACTAAGTAGTCTTCCATCCCAACAAATAGAATTTAGAAACCCATGTTCTAGAACTGCTAACAATTACTAAAATGATTTCCATTTATTTTATTTTGCATATCTTGCAAGGGCAGAGAAGAACCCAAATACTTTTATTTCATACATTTAATCAAATGCTGCCCTCTAGTGAGCAAAGCCCGTTCAAAAGCCTGAAATCATTGAGCATAGCTGCCCAGAGGATTAAGTGAAAGGTTTTAATAAAAATAATGAAAGTAGATGCCAGGGGGAGACTGTCAGAGAAAACTAGATGCCTGCACCATAAAAACAAGCCAGCTAAAATAATTCCTGCTTTTGTTTTTTTGTATCACCCTTGTTGCTACTATATTTCTTAATACACTCCAACAAAAAATGATAAAACTCTCATGATTGATTTTGAAACTGGTACACTTCCTAGTGTCTTACTCAGTTCTATAAATCTACAAGAGGACTGTGTGCTGTTGCCTTTCCTATAATTTTACTGATGTGTTTTTACCCTCCTAGGGACACATCACCATTATGCATCTAGATTGTCTCCTTGCAAAAGGTAATATCAAGCACTTGCACCAAGTTAACCCAAATGATAATACACAGGAAGCATCCAAATAGCAAACAGAGCTATTTCTCTAACAACAATAACTATCTAAAGTGGAGTGGGGGAGGGAGAAAGATTGCCTTTGGATGATTTGATTATTATAGCGGAAATATATTTCTGTTTTCTCTGAAAGGGGACAGTCATCACAGAGAGAACATAAACATTTCCATAGACAAATGGGACAACTCACTCAGCTTTATACAACTTGTAACCCTCCTAATCAAACACTGGCCACCAACCAAATATGGCAGCCAATGATGCAGCCTTCCTAAGATGGCAAAGTCAAGAGGGTAGCCAAGATTCTAGCAGACCACAGTACAAGGCAAATGTGTTGCATTTTGTATGTCAACTTAAATTTGGCTTTTAGTTGATTGTATCTGTATTTTATTTTTGTTTAAGTCAATTTGAGACATTTTGTTTTGTACAAAGCAACTAACAAATGCAATAAAAAATAAATCAGCATCACCATCATAATGTATGCCTGTCTAATCTCAAAACCATCAGGGCTTTATGAGCTGGGCCTTATGTCCAGCTTCTTTTAAAGCAGTGATGAGGAATGTGTGATCCTCCAGATGTTGTTGGACTACAATTCTCATCATCCCTGTTCACTGGTCATGTTGACCAGGGCTGTTAAACGGGTAGGGCCCTGCATATCTTCAAGACTGCTTATATATATTTTTTCTATGATTCATAAAATCTGGTGAGAGCAGCCATGGAAAGATGGTCTCCATTGTGTTTCATTTTGTCACCCAAACTAAAAACAAACAAACCTGAGGTTGCAGTTTTATACACAGGTTTCTGGCAATAAATGCCATTGAACTCAATGGTGCTTGCTCCTGAGTAGGCTTGCATTGAATTGCACCATAAATGCAATAAATGAGTGTTTGAAATGCCTTCTTAAGGCAATGCTACCTCATTATGCTTAGTTGTCCTCAAATTGCTCAACCTCAGGGAGGAGAGTTGTCTACTTGATATCTTATGCCAATATAAAAGTATTCAAATAAATTGATAATTGGAAGTAAATTCACATAGGAAAAAAGGATATAATTAAACAGCTTTAAGAAGGAAAATTCACACGGCTCCTGCATGTGCTTCCTGGATTTTAGTCATTGAATCAAGAGTCTCTGCAGTGGCTACTACAATACAAGAAAGGCACATCATTTTGACTAGACCTGTTTGCATGGCTTGTATTTATATTTTATTCATTTGTCCTAGTACGCATATGTGCACAGTAGCACGACAGGTTTGTTCAAGAAGAAAACCAATATTGCTAGAGTTGTTGCTAAACCTGATACAGTTTTGAAAGACCTAATTTGCCTCTTCATAACTTACAGTTGTTGTGCATCCCATTTTTAAAAGGGATGCACAACAGCTCTATCAACCACAATTCTTCTTTTTATAAGCCCTTTGACTTACAGAGCCACTGAAATGCACATGCACACTTAAACACCAAAACCACAAATGCAAAAGTGTATAATCCAAAGCAAACTCGGAGAGTGATTGGGTGACTGTACTTGAGAGAGGGGGCCACAGTTGAGTGTGATAAGGCACATTAGTCTTATGCAGCAGGCTCAGGCCCTGATATTACCCAGTTAAAAGGAGCTATAGATCCAGGGCTGGGAAAGAACACTGTCTAAAACATTGGAACACAACAACCACAGACTAATGGCGCTTCCAGATGACCTGTTTATTGAGCATTCATTCTGGTTTGTTTGCAGGAAGATTAGACGACACTGGCTATTTACTGAGCATTCATTCTGATTTGCTTGCAGGAGGTTAAATGATGTTGCATCAAAGCAAGGGCTCTCCCACACTTTCCAGCGCATTTCCCCATCACTTTTATTATCATAAAAAGTCCAATGTTGGGGGGAAATGAGTTTGTTGCACAAGACATTGCAATCAATTATAATTGTGCAACCTGAATTTGCTGGTATGTGATTGAATCCCACCCAAAATAGCGAGGCTAGAAGAACCCAAAGTCAATGGGACTTGTAAACAATATAAGAGATGATCCATGTCATTAATAGAAATAATGATACAATATGTTACAGCAAAGGTACATAAAAATGCAAAGTGAAATATTATAACACAGGTGAAATATTATTATAACAAAAGTGAAATAGAGTCAGATGAAAACCAAACCACCACCACACTGAAATGTCTCGTCTCCTTGTGTAGCTGAAGCTGAGAAAGATGTATAGAAGAGTTGCTGATAAGATTTCTGGATTATATCTCGTTTCATTGCTTTATCAAAACCAATTTAGAAATGGTTTTTTTGTGTGATTTAGCAGCTGAAGAAAAACCTCTTGTATTATCTGATGTGAATCATCCAAAGTGACTTAACCAGCAGAACGTCCCCAAATGTTTGTCAGTTCTTGATGGTTGATTCTACAAACCCATTGTACTCTGCCGCTGATACTGGAGATAATATATTGACTGCATGATTATAAGTCCCATTGACTTATTCTCCATGAATTTATATCTTTTTAAAACTGCCCAGGTTGGTGTTTGCTACATTGTTTTAGACGCCTGCTGAAAACCTTTTAATTTCAGCAAATCTACAGAGACATAAAATTTTGTTCTCCGTGTTTGTTTTAAAAGTTTTACTGATTTCATGTCTTTTATTGGTGATTATCTTATGAATACTTGCTTTTTAACAATTTTGTGGATTTTAACTATGTTGTGTCAGTAATTTTAATGTGTACACCACTTAGAGAGTTTTTATCATTACTCAGTACATAAACATTTCTAAAAAAATAAGCATCAATTAGGCACTCCATGGCACAGAGTGGTAAGCGGCGGTAACGCAGCCAAAGCTCTGCTCACAGCCAGAGTTCGATTCCAACGAAAGGAGGAAGTCGAATCTCCGGTAAAAGGGGTCGAGGTCCACTCAGCCTTCCATCCATCCGTGGTCGGTAAAATGAGTACCCGGCATATGCTGGGGGGTAAAGAAAGGCCGGGGAAGGAACTGGCAATCCCACCCCATATATATGGTCTGCCTAGTAAACATCGCAAGACGTCACCCTAAGAGTCAGAAATGACTCACACTATAAGTGCAGGGACACCTTTACCTTTAGGCACTGTGTACTTCCTTTTCTTCTTCCTGAATTCCCTGCTGTTCAGCTTCTTTGGATTAACTCAGGTTCTAGTATTATCAGAGAAGGAGAAAAACATTTCTCTGTCCACTTTATCCACAGTGTGCATAATGTTATGTGTGTTCCTGGGCTTTATTTATTTATTTATTAAATTTATCTCCCACCCTTCCTCGAAGAAGCCACCCAGGTTTTCTGAAAAGGCTACAACATATGGCTGATTCAAACATCATGGCCCCAACACAAAGCCCTGCTGATAAAACACTTCTGCATGCTATTGCTCCACACAAGGCTGCAATGTTTGAAAGTAGCTCAGCATGTGGATCCTTCAGTCCCATGGGGAGTTTCTACAACAGTACCATTGGCATCAGAAATGGTCTGCACTGATGTAGAGACTATCTATATGACTAGAGGGAGTCATATAGTCTCCTTTTTTTCAAATATTGTGGCCTCTCATATCGAATCAACACTGTGTCTAGTGGCCGCTCCATTCCATTGTGGTGACAGCCAAACTAACAGTGAAGTGGTCTTCCTTAGCTCTTCTTTCCACTCAAAGTTGAGCCACGTCTTCAGAAAACTCATGTCTCTTCTGGGACAGTAACACATAAGAATGTTCCCCCACATCAAAGAAATTTTTTAAGATGAGCTGATAAGTATTGGTTTGTTTTTCCATGGTTTTTAGGAGACAGTCAAATGAAACTGGGAACACACACCATGAGTATTTTTAGGGGCAATTCTGATGGAAGTGAGGTACTGTAGTTCTTAATTTTCCCTGAGCCTGCCAGGGCTATTCTAATGGCTTTGCTTATTCTGGTGGAGCATTTCCAGTAAGGATCTAAAAAGCAGCCAAGTAGCCTGCTTTTACCTAAAAAAAGCTAATCAAATATTTTAAAAAAAACAACTGCACCCAATAATATGGATACACCTTTTGTGTACTGTGTTTGTGTCTATGCATTTTTTTAAAAAAAATAGATCTGGATTCTGGGGCTGAGCTCCATGGCACTTATTTGTGTGTACGTTGACCATATATCCTGCTTTACCATGGACAGTGCTCTGTTTGAAGGGCTGACAGAGTCAGCACTATAATGAGGCAAGCTGAGACAATTGTCTCAGGCAGCAGGTGTGGAGGTGATGAATTGGTGCCCCCTTGGTCTCCATGCACTTGCCTCATTATTGCCTGGCTCTCATTGTGGCTGCCACCACCACTGACCACCCAAATGGCGAGGCTTTCCACTGCTGCATCCAAGGGGGCCTTTCCTCAAAGGAAGGCATTCTGGGCAAGGTGGCAGATTGGCTTGGGAGTTAGTAATGCTGCTAAAACTTAGAAGTTACTTTACACTATTTTCTAAGCAGTGGAGACAAGCGGCTCCAATGTCGGTGGGGCACCACTCTGGTGGTAGTCTGAACTTTCAAGGAGCTGTCCAAGGTGCTAAAAGAAGTTGTAAACAGAAATAATGTAACAAGAATAAACAACAACAAAAAACAAATGGAGCAAAGTTAGTTGGATATTTTAAAAAAGAAGGGGCATATTATATTGTTTAAAAATAATAAGATTCATACATTTTGTGTTACATTACACAAACTAATAAAATAATCAGGTTGAAATTAATGTTTCTATGGGAATCTTCACTTTTAATTAGCATGTGCAATTTTTATACAAATCTGTGTTCTCTTTCATCATTGTTTCTGGCAATGCAGTTGCAGCCACCTTATTTTGATGAAAGTATGATGTTGTGAGCTCAAAAGCCCATTCACCAGCAAGTGTTTCTCCTCTATTATTCATTCATTCATTCATTCATTCATTCATTCGCATTTGTTTATTAACAACTAACTCAGCCTTAGCTTTTTGCAGAGACCTTATTTGTTTTCGAGAGCCAGTGTGGCGAAGTGGTTAAGGTGTTGGACTACGACCTGCAAGACCAGGATTCAAATCCCCACATAGCCATGAAGCTCACTGGGTGACTTTGAGCCAGTCACTGCCTCTCAGCCTCATGAAAACCCTATTCATAGGGTCACCATAAGTTGGAATCGACTTGAAGGCAGTACATTTACATTTTTTTATTTGTTTGCCTTCAGAGATACCTTGAACATGGCCAATGACTGCATATTAACAAATGCCAATGTGCAAGTCAAGGCATGGTACTGACAAAAGTTGTCCTCACATAGCTTCATAAGAAAAAATAGCCTATAGCACAATGCTATGTGTGTTTACACAAGTAATCCCCATTGAATTCCATGGGACTTGCTCCCAAGTAAGTATTCATAGGGTTGCAGCTTTAGATATGGGAACTGAATGTTAGAATGCTTAGCTGTATAAAACCAGTCTGTTATAGACCATGTTCTTCTTTGTCCCAGACAAACCAAGAGCATTTACTTCACAGTCAACAACCCTATGCATACTTATTTGGGAGTAAAGTCCAATGAACACAGTAGGACTTTCCCATAAGTAAATAGCCATAGGATTGCCCTGAAAGTTCACTTAAGTTCAACATTATTAACAAATATACAAAACCTATACATGGATTACTTATTACATCCATTTATCCCTCTATAATACTGCATTTGTTCAAGTAGGTTACCTACAATGTAAACTTCCCTTAGTTTGATCTCACATAGTTTGGGAAAGCACCTCTAAACCCATATACTTATCAAATTATTTTTTTACTTTATTTGACTAAAACCCAGAGTGGATTCCACTGCCCCACTAATATGGAGCCACCAGCCTGCCACTGATCGAAAGTGAGGCTTGTGTGTGCGTCCCTGCACCTCTACACATTTTTGACCCTTGTGTGTTCCAGCAAATGCCTGAAAAGAGCTTCTCACTTGTGCAAAATAAGTCTGAGGAACAGGAACAGTTGTACTTCTCATTTCCCATCTATCTTTGTAATGGTACAGTTCCACACTACCGCATGGTTCCAAGGCTGCTCAGTCTTCCAACTTCTATTGACATATTAAAAACATGCATGTTAATTGCAGCCACACCCTGATTCATATCACCCAAGGCTCACCTTCCATTAGGCAAATTGAGTAATTGCCTCAGGTAGTGGGGAATGGTGGCAGGGAATTAGTACCCCCTCCCGGTCCTGTACTCCCTTGCCTTGGCTGCCTATTTACTTGCCCCTGTGGTCACACTCCACCCAACTCTTTAGGGTTCTCCAGAGTGTCTGCCTGCCCCATCCCCGTGTCTCACTCTGAGGAATGGGGTCCTTGCTCACAGCAAGGCATTCTGGGTAAGGTGACCCAGGAAAATGCCTGGGCTGCTGCTGCTTTTCCAAGGTGGCTAGAAATCCTTATAAAATTAAGATAAAAGTTTAACATTATTAAAGTAAGTCCACTTTGGCCCCTCACAGAGCCAGTGGAGACCCTTGGCATATGCACATTGACTGGTGGAAGGAGGGGCCTCTATATCTGCTCTGCCTTAGGCAGCAAAACGTCTTGGGCCAGCTCTGTTAACAAGTAAAGTTACCCTGAGGCATATTTTTAGAAGCTTCACTACTATTATAGAACTCCCTTCTCCTAGATATTTGCCATACCATGACTCAGAACATCTTCCAAAAGATGATTGGTGATTAAGAGCTGAGTATACAGTATTTCATCCATGACTGAGTAAGACCAGCTGATCAAACCTGCCTCTTGTGGCTGAAACTCTAAAAGAAGCTGCTACCTAGCACTGTGTTGCTCAACGGTTGAAGAAACAGTTTTCGAGAGGGATTATGTCAACTGCTGCCTAGGATGGTGCTCAGCAGCCTTATCTTTTATAAGTTATTTTATAATTCTTATGAGTTTCTTTGAATTGCATTCATTTTCTACATAATTGCTTGCTTCTGAAATTATGATAGTCTGTTGTGGTTTTATGATTATATGGATGGAAATATTTTATTGCTGTGAGCTGCTTTGAGATCAACTTTGTTGGAAAAGCCCCATAGAAATATCAAATATACGACTTGGGAGACCAGGGTTCAAATCCCCACACAGCCATGAAGCTCACTGGGTGGCCTTGGGGCAGTCTCTGCCTCTCAGTCTCAGAGGAAGGCAATAGTTAGGGCCGGCTCCAGGCATGCCGGGGCCCTTGGGCATCAGCTTGCCCTGGGCCCCTGTGCGTGCGTGCGCATGGCCCCCCATGCCCCCACCTACCTGTCTGCTGTCTTTTACCATTGCCCTAAACGAAGATGGCGGCTGCAGTTTCCCTAAGGGGATGATGCCTCCGCCGCCATCTTATTCATAGGGATTTGAACCCTGGTCTCCCAGGTCTCAGGATGACACTCTAACTCAGCCTTTCCCAACCTTTGGGTCCCCAGATGTTGCTGGACTACAATTCCCATAATTCCTGACCATTGGCCATACAGGTTAGGGCTTATGGGAGTTGTTGTCCAGCAACATCTGGGGACCCAAAGGTTGGGAAAGGCTGCTCTAACCACTATACCTCACTAACATTATATTCTCCTCTTTGGGAAGCAGGAAATGGAAATACAAACTGAAATGACCTCAGAGGACCTAATCCTGCTCATAGTGACTAATGCCCATTAACCTCAATGAGCTATACTTTTAAAAAGGATGATTGCATGCTTATCTGTTAATTAGGTGCCAAGGCAAACTAATCACATCCTGGAATTTGTTCAGTATTCAAACATTTTACAGCTGAAGTCATATGCAACTGTAGCCTTCTGCTGGCTTCTGTGCAATGTGTTGTGTGTTGCTATTTTTTAAAAGGAAAAACTGACAACACCGATTTGTTTGAAAAATTATTTCCTAAAAACAATTGCTCCCAGGTTAAGGTGATAAGACCTGTATGCCAAGTTACAGCCCAGAGCAAATCTTTATGGCCGAGTTATAAACCCCTGAAAATAGGAAACTAAGACAGCGAGGATTTAAAATAATAGAAAATGTTTCACATAATAGAATTCATAAGCAGTGTATTACATTTTAAGTCTTAATATCTACATACTTGGATTATTGTCTATCTCGACAATCACACACCAAGTCAGCTAGCTTCTTTCCTCCCTTTCCTTTGATTCAGTGTTTCATTCTTATGCATTAACAAACCCCTGAGCCATAAAATATTGTATTAATATTAGTTTGTCACAGTAGACTAAATTTAGAACAACTCATTAATATGGTAGAGTCAAAGGCATTCCTCCAGGATTGTGATGGGCTAAGCTCTTAAGGGTATAAGTTATCCAGATATGCCACTTGAACTAGAGAGCGAGCAGTTCTTCCTGTTGCTAATAAGAGAATATATTCTTTCTAAGCGGACTAAAATTCTAATTAAGAAATGTGGGGAAAGGCAATCTTGCCACTGGATAGATCTCTGACGGGTAACCAGAATAAGCTGTGTATCAACGTGCCTCACTGCCTGGGTCAGATAAGATGAGTGGTCCAAGCACAGAATGAATTTCCCCTGCAGTTTAGAAGCAAAGAAAAGAAACAAGCCCAATCCACCGCCACGGCAGGCCATTTGTGGTGGCACCATCATCATGTATTTCTCCAGATGGCAGACCAGTAGTTAGAACAGTTTCAAAATTACTCATCTGCTATATTTCAAATGGTCCTCACAAAGAGAGCCTTGCCTCCTTCCCCAGCCCACCTCCAAATTTAGGGGGGGAGGAGTTCTGACTTCACATATCTTGCCTTTCATATGCAGAGTTCTGTGCCAGCACAGCCTCTCAAAGGTTGTCAAATATTTTTTAAAAAAAATGTGGTCCCTTGCTAAGCTACAAATATTCATGTTTAACACCAAGTAGCAGTTCAGGGGCCGACAACAGGATGTACCTTCTGAATGATGCATAGAGAGCAGCAGTTAGCACAAAGACAAAGCCACCAGATTGGTCTCAGGGAAACCCAGTGCTTGAATTTTTCATGACTCCTCCAGCACTTAAAGAATAAGAAACTGGCTACAACTGTTGGGAGATTCGCATTGTGAAGGTCAGAGCCCACAAACATGCAAGAGAATCAAGGCTCTGCTTGGGGAAAGTGAAATGGGATTTAGAGAATTATAAAGATTTTTTCCCCCTGCACATTACAAACACTATAGTAGCTAAACAATAGCTATAAAAATGAAATGAGAGTCATATCCATCCCAGCTCATTCCTAGCAAGTCTCAAAAGACACAGAAAACTAACCTCTTCCTTATGTCTCAAGGCTTAGAGTTAAACTTCTGGAGATCCATTTCTCTTGCTTACATACTTTGCAACGCCCTTCGTTTGCCTTTTAAGAGCTGGCATGACTTCAGAGGGAAATTGACAAATGGAAAAATAAAATTTACTAATGCGGCTAAAATGCCTGACAATTACCTAATAGTGGGTGGGAAGGGGGGGTTGGAAAGTGGGGAGGAGAGCAATGTGATGTCTTAATTACTCTGCGGTTCAGCCCTTTCAACTGCAGTTCTGCATGTTTATTATCTGTAATGGACAAACCTGAATTGATCTGGTAACAATCCCAAGAAAATCTTGATTGATGCCAAGAAAACTAAAGGAGCAAAAAACTTACAGCATTTAAGCAACCAATGCCTTCACCTGTCATCATCTTGTTAAGCTCTTAATGAGTTCTTTTCTATTCTTGGTCACATCTGATTTTTTTTACAAAGAAAAAAATATAAGTCCCTTTGAACAGCTGGGAGTTGGAGCATCCTTTGATCATGGAATTCTTGTGATTTTTTGTTTTGTTTTACTCCAAGGCGGACACTCTCTCTCTTCCCTTTGTCAGCCTTACATGGGTTATTTTTATGAGCCTGTTTTCTGTCCAAGCGCATTTTCTGTTGTTTTTACAGGCTTTCCAAAGAAACATGGAGATATATAACAATTCATGTATACATTTTACATAAATGTTTATAAATTTAACAAAGGGGGGAGAGAGAGAGAGAGGGAGGGAGAGAGAGAGAGAGAGATGCCATAGGACCCCCCCTTTCCCTCCTTCTTTTGAAGGTGGTTTTCTAATGATGACCCTTGGCATGCTGGTCCGCATGGGATTCCTCTGCGAAGAGGCTGATGAAAATTAGTCTATTCTCATTTCAAACAGAATTTTGCTGAAGTCCTGATCAGAGCACCAGCATGGAGTCCAGGGAGACAACACACACTACTTGATTTCGCTCCGCAGCCTCTCTCTCTCCTGGTAATTGTTGCAGGAACATCTAGTGACAAGACTATGGGATGTGAGGGGGTCTGGATGTACTCAGGCTGTTACTCTCTGTTTAAAGATTTAAACCATCAGGGTATGAGAAGGCTTTTTTTGATGTTCATTGAACACAGAGCTTGGGTACAGAAGAAGGGGAAAGGGCTTCACCAGAAGGCAATCATCTTTCAGAGCCACAGTAAGACAGAGAGAGGTGGGAAAGTCTCTGCCTCCGCACAGACACGGAACAAAGGGAGATGAAAGGGCCAGGGTGAAGACGGGGCCAGATCTGGCTGTGAGGCAGAACTCGCACTAAGAGAGAGTTCGGTGCCTTCAAAATACAGAAAACGCATGTAGCGCTCCTGTTCCATTAACACACACTTAGTGGCTACGATGGAGGCAGCTTGCAAAAAGAAGGGGGGAAAGGGAAAGGGGGGGGGTCGAGGAAAGGAGAAAAACATTTTAAGCAGTTTATGTTGACACTAGGTTTTTCGACAATGCCCGTGGCTTCCATTGAGAGGAGTTAATGAGTTTACTTTGTCAGATGAATGTCATTTCCTAATTACATAGGAAATGTGAGCAAAGCATTTGGCACAGAGCTAGGGTCCCCCCCCCCATTTTCCCTTCCCTCCTTCTTTCTTTTTCTGAAGTTGAGTGCAATATATTCCCTCTTTCTCAAGGGGCACGCTGTAAACCTTCTCTAAGAAGAGTCAGGGTAATCCAATGCCCCCTTCCCCTCCCTCTGTGTTGGGAGCGGGTCTGGCAACCAAGAGGTCTTCTGTATCTTTAAAAGTTATGGAGGCGGGAGGGAGAATTCTGCCTTGTGGTTTTTCCCATTACAGAGTTGCAAGAACATCTGCCCTTGGCTGACTTTCTCTTCTCCTAAAGATACAGGGTCAGTCTCAGGCCAAGAACCTGGCAACCCTAAACAGGGTACTAAAATGTCCCTCCCTGATGCCTGTGAGGGAAACTTTAATGTGTGAACCAGCCCGAGAACTTCAGTTGTTTCAGAATTTCCAGAAGCTCAGAAATGTGTAGAACCACACCAGTGCAAAATCATTGCTAAACTTAAGATATCACATTTCCATACGGAATGAAGGAGTCAACCCTGAAAGATAGCAAGTGTTGCCAACTCCCCTTTCTGCTTTGGACAAAATAGAGTGTTTTTGTGACCTACTTGGGGGAGGTACCATTAAGTTGCTGATTTATATACTGTGTGCTTCTCAAAGGTTTTGTACATTTTATAGCAGTGGATTTCTTAGGCTCTACTGTGAGTGCCATCTCACGTAAAATGAATTTCCTGCATGGGCTTGAATACCCTTCAGAGGTAAATCATCCCATTTGATGAGTATACATCAGGGCTGGGGACAGCCCTGTAGTGGGGCAGGGGCCAAACGGGTGTACTTCCACCCCTACAGCTGTGCTTCACTCCCCTTGGGGTTTTTTTTAAATGTCTTTTTATTTCATCACATGACAATGACAGGCTCCGTTTAAAGAATGCCAGCTTGTTTTAAGAACAGGAGTAATTTAAGAATAGAACACTCTGGGAAAAAAAATCTGTGAGTATGGTAGGGCGAGTGTACAACAAAAGCCTCATCAGAAAGAGCCCTCAAAAATCTCTTCACTCAAGGCTTTCTCTCACTGAGGGTGGACTTTTCCATATCACAATCACCCTATAATTCTGTGTCTGTGTTGGAATTGCTTTTTAATATGTTTTTAAACCTTTTTTTAAAAAAACAATATGTTTTTAACCTTTTTTAAGGTATCTTGAAAGCTTTTTTAAAAAAATGTTTTTAAAGATGTTTTGTTTTAATGTATTTTAAAGTCTGTTTTTATGATGTTTTAAAGTGTTTTTAGTGCTTTTGTTTGCTGCCCTGGTCTCCTGCTGGGAGGAAGGGTGGGATGTAAATTAAATAACAAATAAATAAAGTAAAATAATTACTTAAATGATCCTGGAAAAAAACATCCTGTATAATAACATGACTCCCTGAAGAGGTAAATACTAGAAATATGTATTATGGGCTAGAGTTAGACTCCTCTCCTTGGGCTTTCCTTTGCTTTGTTTTTCAGTTTCAGTTGTCTTCTCTACCCAGCCAGCAATAAAGAAACATGTTTGTCTGCTTCTTTAGCAAGTAAAAAAGTAAGAGTTTGTTTATTCTGCAGTTATAATTATGAGTAGAGCACAACTGGGTACTTATGACTAAAGAGTCAAATAAAGAGATAACAAATTGATCTGGAAAAAATCTACCCTGTGTTAATCTTTACTCTTCCAAAGCGCTCACTACACTTACAATCATAGTGGCTGTTGTTTCTTCTTTTTCTTGAGAAGGTGTTGGCAAATGATTAAAACAGTCCGGGAGGAATAGAAACACTGCTGTGCAATTACAGCTAGCAGGCTGGCCACCTAGCCTGTAACCCAGGCCTAATTTCTGATTTTCCCAATGTGTGGAGCTCAGTATGAGGCCTTGTCAGGGTTTCTAGTCAGAAAAATCAACCCAGGAACCAGTAAAAAAAAATTCAATTGCTTTCCACAATTAGTTTTCAAATGCTTAGTTAGTCCTTTATATAGCAACCACTTAAAAAGCTTTCCTTTCATTGTCCAGCAGGAGGAAAATCTAAAGATCAGGAACAAGACTAGAAGGATGGACACTCAAGTAGTACTTGACACCTTTTGGTATACCCTTGTTCACTGTATCCTTAACATCCTTTTCTCTTATGAAACAAAAAAATATGCCAGTCATTTAATTCTTTGTGTTTATACTAAATTTTCTGTTAACTTGACCTTTACATAGCCCATCATGTACGTTAACATAATGAGAGTGAGAGGAAAGGTCACTGCTTTTCCTTTCTCCTGACCTGGCCCTCACATCCTTTCCACCAGTGAGTGGGGAGGGGATTGGCTAGTGCTCTGTTCCTCCTCCCACAAAAATGCTCCACCTAGAAATGCAGCTGTCTCACCTAACAAGAAAGGTTGGCTACAGGGCTGGCTGGGGAACCTGTGGCCCTTCAGATGTTGCTGGACTTCAACTCCCATTACCCCCAGCCAGCATGGCCATAGGCAGAGATTATAGTAGTTGTAGTCCAACAACATCTGGAGAGTCACAGGTTCCCCATCCCTGGTGTCCTTGCAAATATCACTGCCTATACAAAAAGTGGGTATCCAACTGCTGTTGTGTTTCTATGGCATGCATTCATGGTAAGATGGACAAACGTGTTTATCACAAGTAATGGTTTACCTACTATTTCACCATTTATATCAGGCATCTGGATTATGTACTTTACTGACAACTTTCCAGATTAGAACACTTGTTTCTAAGAGTGCTTTTATAAGTCCCTTGGGGCAGGAGAGGGAAGGAGGATATGTAAGCAGCCTCCTCATGAATGGTCTCAGATCCACTGAGTGGCATCTCCAGTTTAGAGGATCAGGTTTCAGGTAATATGAAAGACCTTCACCTGAGACCCTGGGGAGCCACTGCTGGTCAGAGTAAATCATTGGGCTAGAATGGTAAAACTCTAACCAGGCATAATGCAGCTCCTATGTTCCCTGTGGAGCAGAGAGCATCACATCAAACTGCAACCTGGCTCTTTGTATGTGCATCATATAACTAATGAATAGAAGATATATAAATTCTATTCAAGTTTTTTTTTTTAAAAAAAATAGTCATGGGAACATTCCCATGAATAAAAAGTGGTCTGAAATTTCTAGACCCATAACCATTTGCTGGACTTAATCAATTTGAAAATAAAACAGTCAGTTCTTAGGTTATTGGTGTAAGTAGTGCTTCCTTGATCAAGGATGAGGAACCTGCGATGTTGTTGGCCTCCAACCCCTATCAAACCCAGACAACACAGCTGATGTTCAGGGATGATGGGAGCTGCATTCTTACAGCATCTGAAGGGTCACAGGTTCTTCAACCCTGCCATTGGTCCATCCCACGTACATTGGTAAAATCCATATAGAGGAAATCAGATACGAAGCACCAATGACCTGGTTATTTTTAATGATTAAAATATTGTGCCTGAGTTTTCCCATAATGCCATTCAAGACAGCTGAAGTGGTTATAATTTCCATAAAGATACCAGGTGTGGAGAAAGAAACCACATCTCACATGATTTCCTGCATAAAGAGATAGCCTGAGACAAAGTATTCAAGTGGTGATCCTCCATGGTGGCAATCACTGAAGTAACATTCAATTAATGACAATTTCCCCACTCTTAGGTACAACCTGAAGTGAGCTGCCTCCCACTGATAATGTAGCAACATGGGATGGAGCCGTAGGGGCATGGTGACCATACACTCCAGTAATCTTAAGGACAGACCTGAAAAATAAAAGCAAACAAGAAGCAAATGGAATGTCAAGTGGATCACAAGTTGGGTTACTATAATGTTTGTACACTTTTCTAAATAAAGTCCCATTCAAGTATTACATAGAACTGAATCAATTGCAACTTGTTTTTAATATCTACAGTGCTTTATAATGGCCACAGTGAGGTCTTACGCACAGTGTTAGACATGAAATATCTGAGCCTTGTTATGGTTAACAGTTGTATATTCCCAAATTTTTATATTACAAAACTAGCATACGTACAGCAGCATAAGTGATTTGTGCTTCTGTCATCCATGTAACATCCAAATTGGTCCTGACTGAGATATAGGACGCCAAACCACTTTAGGCCTTCATAAACCAAAATACTCATAAGCTTCATTAACAACAACAAAAATACTTCTGCAGGTAGGCCTAATGAATCTGAAATTAGGGCTGCATCTACACTATACATTTTAAACAGTATTGTACCACTTTAAACTATCATGGCTTCCACCAAAGAATCCTGGGAAGTGTAATTTGATAAGGGTGATGAGAGTTGTTAGGAGATACCTATTCCTTTCAGAGAATTACAGTTTCCAAAGTTCCCTGAGAAAAGGAATTGACTGTTAAACCACTATGGGAATTGTAGCTCTCTGAGGAAACTAGAGGGCTCCTAACACTTCTCAGCACCAGGCCTGGCGCCAGCAGGTGACCAGTTAGGGCATCGGCCCAAGCACCCCTGGAGCTCAGAAGGGCCCCTGAGAGGATGGAGCTCCCGCTTTATGATCCATGCCAGTTCAGGGTTGCGGGGCATAATTTGTGGCATCTGTCAACCTCTTAGCCCAGGCTGCAAATCATACCCCATGATCCAATGTTGCATGGTTCACCAATGCTTCACCCTCCCAGACCCAGACCCTGATATGGCTGGCATGGACTTAAATAGGCCCAACCGGCCACCTCCTATCTTGCAATATCATCGCATTCAAAGGTGTGAACATGCAGCATGCTAGAACACTGACATGACGGCGTGGGAGGCAGGGCAGCCAGGCCTATTCAAGTTTGCCCTAGCTGCTTGGGGGGGATGCTGGTGCCTGAGAGCCCCTTCATGCCTGACGACAGCCCTGCTCAGCACTCCTAACAAACTACAGTTCCGAGAATCCTTTGGGGGATGTCATGAACTGTTTAAAGTGGTATGATACTGCTTTAACTGCATAGTGCTGACGGAGCCTAGAATTATAATATGATCTTTTGTCCTTGCTTAACCCTGCTCTTATTTTGAATAATTTGAAAATGATAGAAATTGTGGGATTTTGATTAATTGATACAGATTTCCATATAAGGCCAATAACCAAGACCTGTATGAACTGGCAAAATATTGCCATTTTATCTAATTCCACTTCTTGAGAACCTAAGAGAACCTCTCTTTTTGACTTAAGAGGGAACTTATCAGGAAGGAGTGAGGGCTTCTAGGCTATATCGCCACTATCAATGCTGACGCAAGGTGGAGAATGTAAATGATTTCAACACTCCCATCTTGCCTTAAGAGTACGTTCAGAGCCTTGGAACAAAGATTCAGAGATCTCTTTAAGTTGATCCAAACCTTGATTAAAACAGGAAGTAATGTCCAAATCCACCTATTTCAGAGCTTGGAAAAGTTACTTTTTTGAACTACAACTCCCATCAGCCCTGGGGCTGATGGGAGTTGTAGTTCAAAAAAGTAACTTTTCCAAGCTCTGCCTATTCTTATGCATTTGCATGAAAAGTAGGGGAAGGATAATTGTTTAATGGTAGAGCATGCAGAAGGTCCCAGCTTTAATCCCCAGCATCTCCAGGTAGGGTTGGGAGAGTACCCTGTCTGAAATCCTGAAGAGCTGCCACCAATCAGTGTAGATAGTGCTGAGCGAGATGGGCCAATGATCTGACTCGGTATAAGGCAGCTTCCTGTGTTCCTAGTGATATCACACTAGGAAGTACCAAGGACATTCTAACGAAGCTGAGGCTAAGATCCTTGTGTAACTGTGTTTCCTGTTCCTCATGCTTCCAAGTGCAACCCAAATGAGAGAGACATTTCCTGTCCTTGCACTGTTAGAATGCACTTCGTTCTTTTTCAGGCAAGACCCAGAGGCATACGGAAGAGGAAGCAGACTTGCTTCCTGCCTTTTCACTTCCTGCAGACCATCAAAGTGGCCCTCAGGTAATGCTAGCACAGAGATGAAACAATGAATGTTGGAACTTTAAGCTTTGAGTTTGATCCATCAGTTTATAATTCCAGCATTCTACTGTCCCACATATACAAGAATGATTCGTTCACATTGACACAGAAGCAGATGGGTCTCTGGAGAGTGGTCCAGGAACTACTCTGCCACAAGCTGCCCCTCTAGTAGTCAGTGGAACACTGCGATGGGAATAGCATGCAAAAAAAGTAACAGAGAAGCCAATCAGTCCTGACTAGCTACATCCCAAATGCCCTGTCAGGAAATGTCCTATTCCTTTAGCAGCTGATGTGAAACTTTTTAAAAAGACAAAACAGATGTACTACCCAAAATGGAGATTTCAAATAGTTAATGGGAGCCAAGCACTAGAGATCATTGACTTTTCATAGAATATGAAGTATGTTACTAAAATATTATGGATAGCCCAGGGTTAAAAGCAAAAAAGAAACCTACAATGAATTCCCTAAATCAAGTAAAAATTGTCCACATGATTCTCAAATGGAACATGCTCCTCCAATTCAGCAGTGATTGGTGTTTAAAACATATTTTTTTACTTATTCCTTCACATAGCAGTCATTCGAGGATTTGACAGAGATCCCACTAAGGAACTTTTTAAAGCAGGATCAGTGCTCGCTTTAGAACAATGATCCGCAGAAGCATGTGTTCAAAAAAAAAAGTCTGTGGTTTCCAAAGATGGCTTGCTACCAAAGTGTCACTGAATCTTGAAAAACAGCCCATTTTTGTACCCCCTCTTTTCTCTTTATTAGGAACAGTGCGAATTAAACCACTACATGCAAGAACCTGGTAGGAAGCAAAGAAGTCTCTGTGCCATTTAAGGGTCCCTAGGCAGGTTTGATGAGATTTATTTATTTATTTATTTATTTAATTACATTTCTAGACCGCCCTATAGCAGAAAGCTCTCAGGGCGGTGTACAACAAATAAAATCACAATTAAAATATGAGCAAGTGTGGAAAATATATATATATATAGTACAATTATAAAACATTAATAAAATTGCCATTGAGATTTATAAATTAAGATCATATTAAGTTTAGAATGTTAAATTTAAAATATTTAAAAATTTACAAAATTTAAAAAGCCTGGGCGAAAAGGTAAGTTTTTACCTGGCGCCGAAAAGCTAACAGAGAAGGCGCCAGGCGTATCTCGTCTGGGAGGGCATTCCATAGTTCGGGGGCCACCACCGAGAAGGCCCTAGATCTAGTTGTTGATCTCCGGGCCTCTTTATGGGTTGGGACCCGGAGAAGGGCCTTCGACGTCGAGCGTAGTGAACGGGTAGGTACATAGCGAGAGAGGCGCTCCATCAGGTATTGCGGTCCGATGCCGTTTAGGGCTTTATAGGTAAGAACCAACACTTTGAATCTGGCCCGGAAACATATCGGTAGCCAGTGCAGCTGCGCCAGGACAGGTGTTATATGGTCAAATTTCTTTGTCCCAGTGAGAACTCTGGCCACAGCATTTTGCACTAGCTGAAGTTTCCGAACCGTCTTCATAGGTAGCCCCACGTAGAGTGCATTACAGTAGTCCAATCTAGAGGTTACCATAGCATGGATAACTGAGGCAAGATGCTCCTTGCTCAGATAGGGTCGTAGTTGGGCTACCAGCCGAAGCTGGTAGAATGCATTCCGTGCCACCGAGGCTACCTGAGCCTCAAGTGACAGGAGCGGATCTATAAGACCCCCAAACTACGTACCTGTTCCTTTAGGGGGAGTGTAACCCCATCTAGGACAGGTCGAACGTCAACCATCTGGGCAGAGGGTCCTCCCACCAACAGCATCTCAGTCTTCTTAGGATTGAGTTTCAGTTTATTAGCTCTCATCCAGCCCATTATCGCGGCCAGGCAGCGGTCTAGTACATCAACAGCCTCACCTGATGAAGATGAAAAGGAGTAGTAGAGCTGCGTATCATCAGCATATTGCTGGAAACGCACTCCAAAACTCCTGATGACCTCACCCAGCGGCTTCATATAGATATTAAAAAGCATGGGGGACAGAACTGAACCCTGCGGGACCCCATATTGGAGTACCCAGGGACTCGAGTAATGTTCCCCCAGCATCACCTTCTGGAGACGATTCCCGAGATAGGAGCAGAGCCACCGCCAAGCAGTGCCTCCCAATCCTAAATCCGTAAGTCGCTCCAGAAGGATACCATGGTCGATGGTATCAAACGCCGCTGAGAGATCAAGGAGAACCAACAGAGTTACACTCCCTCTGTCTTTCTCCCGACAGAGGTCATCATACAGGGCGACCAAGGCCGTTTCTGTACCAAACCCCGGCCGAAAGCCCGATTGAAATGGGTCTAGATAATCAGTTTCATCCAAGAGAGCCTGGAGTTGGCGAGCGACCACACGCTCTAGAACCTTGCCCAGGAATGGGACATTTGCTACTGGCCTATAGTTGTCCAAATTATCAGGGTCCAAGGAGGATTTTTTTAGGAGCGGTCTCACCACCGCCTGTTTCAGGCAGGGTGGGACCACTCCCTCTCGTAAAGAGGCATTAATCACCTCCTTGGCCCAGCCGGCTGTTCCATTCCTGCTAGCTTTTATTAGCCATGAGGGGCAAGGATCCAGAGCAGAAGTGGTCGCCCGCACCTGTCCAAGCACCTTGTCCACATCCTCGAGCTGTACCAACTGAAACTCATCCAATAAAACAGGACAAGACTGTGCTCTG